>NC_091946.1:24290640-24543140 GCF_041260155.1 Ptychodera flava
TAGACACCCCATTGCCCCTGAATCAGAAACTTGAAATAACACAACGATCGGTAAAACAATACGAGCGCTGTAACATCGGGTTGCAGCCGACGCACCAGGTGCCCGGGCCACGATTGGCCACCACCGTCTGACCTCCGACCCCGTAGCTTAGTACACGGTGATGCTAGCTGCAAGTGTGAGTGACCCAGCCAGTACAGTGGCAACACGTTTGCTTTTTTTTTAGTGGGCGAACATAAATGTACAAGAAAATCAGGCCGCCGCCTCTTTGGCTTCACGGCGATGCGGGAAAGCAAAGTTTCAGCGGTGAGTATCCTGTCATCGTCTGTTCATAACAAGGCTGGGAGATAGATCGCCATGTATGCGTTTGTACTTGCGCAGATCTAACCGCTGTGAATTTCCTCTATTAATGCACACGGTCAATTTATCAAGCCTATTATGACTCCATTTGTTATTGGTTGTGCGATATCTTTCGTAATTCATTATACAACAAGATTAACCCTTAAACATTTGTATGTTGGGCGTTTCACTGGGCAAGAGATTTGGGCATTGATTGAAAATAATTGCCCGGATGAATAAATAAAAGTATGTTCGTCACTGGTATGACATAGAGGAGGTTTCAATGTCGTCATGTGTTGCAATCTCTCACCATATAATACCCACCCCGATTCCATGTTAAAAGGTCCACACTCAACCAACATTGATAATAGTGGGTCTAGGCCAAACCATCATGGCGAAAAAAGGATTTGCGTAATTCCAGACAAATCCCTGTTCCACCAGCTGATATACGTTGTCGTATTACATCGATGGAGAGCATAAGTGTAAAATGCCCGCTGTCGCAAATGTGGCACATCATAGTCGTCTGTATCGGGAGTATTATCAAATTTGAAACATAGTCTTTCAGAGACAGCGACGACACAATACCCCTTAAAGGGAAACAGTCGTCGGAACTGCCCCTGTGCGAGTTTCTTGTTTACAAACAATGTATTTCGTGCACGATATCTAGATGCACCTCATCATCATAGCTGCAACATTTAAATTATACAATGTCGATTATGACAGACATGTTTTAACTTTCATCAATCACCATCGTACCTTGGATACAGTGTTCACATTGGTCGTATGAGTCCCATACGACCTTTGAGCACAGTTCCGACGACTGTATCCCTTTAAATTTGTTGTCAGAAAGATGTGTCCATAGTTGCTTTGGTCACCAACATTTCAAGATTTTCCATGATTTTTTTTCAGTTCACTCGTCAGTAAATTCCTTTTTATGAAATGTGTGCTTGTCACGATCATCTATTTAGGTCACACGTGATTTAGTTAAACCAACGTTTTCGTAAGTAGGCTAAATTAGAAGGCAACACGATTGGAACTAATTTGGGAAAATTGGATGAGAGTAATTATTAGGAAAATGTAACGAAATCGAAATTTTTACAGCTGAAATTTTACAAAATGATAGAATAGTGTAAAATTTGAAATATTGTTCTCATCGGACAAAACAATGAAAACACAACGATTATTGCATACCTCTTTCATCGGATTCATTTTTATGAAAATAAGTTCATTTTTGTGTAAATGTACTGAAGAAACGAGACAAAAAGCTTAAAATTTCTCTAATTGAAGAATTTTGAGGTCAGGGCATTTTTGAAATGCCCCTGGCTTTTTCATGAATTTAAGGCTTCATAAACATTAAATTGAGTCAGGGCACATTTTAAAAGACCCTGACTGACTTAACTGAAATCAATCAAAAAGCTTCATTTTGGTCGAGGAAAAGTGACAAACTGAGATTATTACTAGTGTTTCAGTAATGAAGAAACTAGACACAAACCTCTATTTTCATTCAAATGTGAATATTGTTCATATGTTTTGAACAGTATTGCATTAGATACTATCATGCACTGATTCTTACTCATAAGATTTCAACAGCATCGTAAATTTTGTATAAAACTTTAAAGATGGTAAGCAAATACGGTGTAAAATTAGAGAAATTTCTAAAATTCTTGAGAAATTCTGGCAATCCAATTATCCCAATTTAGTTCCAATCGTGTTTAAGGCAATGCTTTCAAGTTTTGCATGGTGTAATTAACATGCCATCACGGAAGTCACGTGTCCATCAACTTATCTGATTCTTCAGGCAACATTTTGAACAAGCCCATTTTCTTTCTGGTTTCCCCTCGGCTAGTATAGAAAACACAAAAACTATTGAGTTCGACACAAAATATTGCTGCGAATGGCTATAGCAATATATTTCATCTGCGTCACTATCAGACTGTTTTCTCTTCTTTTATACGACAAATGAAGGACGGCGCGTGCAGACCACGAGGCTGTGATTAATTAAGCAACATCTGGGGGCAGTGAAATGTTTACCGTTGGCGAATACAAGCACTTACGTGAGACATTAAGCTCTAAAAGGGATGATTTGTAGCGGGCGATCTCTCTTTTATGAGGTTGCTTGTTGAGCCTTAGCTAAATTTTCAAAAGTAATGGACATTGATGATTCTACTCTGAGTAAACTGACTATTATGTGTAAATTTTTCATTGCGACTGCGTAATTCCTGCATTTCAGGTGACGGCTTTAGGACCCCCGACGAGCGAGTGGCCTACATATTCACACTCACTTGACAATAATATCTTAATAATAGTACTTACAGGGATACCGTACAGCCGTCGGAACTGCGCTCAAAGGTCGTATGGGACTCATACGACCAATGTAAACACTGTATCCAAGGTACGATGGTGATTGATGAAAGTTAAAACATGTCTGTCATAATCTACATCGTATAATTTAAATGTTGCAGCTATGATGATGAGGTACATCTAGATATCGTGCACGAAATACATTGTTTGTAAAACAAGAAACTCGCACAGGCGCAGTTCCGACGACTGTTCCTTTTAACTTTGAGTACCAGCTCGTGTGAAAACAGAACTAAAAACATTACAACATATAGAAAGATGCTCTCCGCTGTGTCCATTTCCTCAATCTATTTTATCAGAACTATTTTATCGCAGGACAATATTTAGTGTTTTCGATATTTACTTTCGGTAAAATTTATATTATGCACCTATTAAGAATGTGATTGGAACTAATTTGGGATAATTGGATAGTGAAGTAATGTCGATTTGATTCGCAAGTGTAAGCTCATCTGCTTTTCTTTTTAAGTCGGAAACTTGTTTTTAGGAGTAATTTGTAACATTAAGCTATAGAGCAACTAGCACTTTTGAGAAATTTGAAAAATATGAAAATCCAATTATCCCAAATTAGTTCCAATCGTGTTTAAGAAATATTCAGGTGTAAAACAACCGTTGACAAAGCTGTTCGCATGAAAGGGTGACCTCGGGCGGGACACGGAAATATTTTATCATCAGGAAGCGGCGAAATTTTATTGTTTTGATCAGAAGGTATCTTTAAAAAATCCAGCTAGCGGGTAACGAGTGGAGTACCGTTGTTTCGGAGGGTTTGTGATGGAGGCTGACAAAATTATGTTGCGGGAAGAGAGCAGTTTCGAGCCTGTGTAAAGGAGAAATGGGGAGAGAGGAACTGGTAATCAGTATGTATGGGGGGAGAAGTGAGGGCAGTATTTACTTTCTCATTTTAATTTGTATGGTACCTCAGCATACTGATTACATTTTCTCGATACCCGCTTGTTGACTACCCTTAAACTTATCCTTTTATGGTGTAACAATAGTCTTCAGGTGCCTCTCGACAGTCTAATTATAAATACACCCTCTAGAAGAATGTACAATTTTGACACAGTCTGGCAGCTAAAAATGTTACGATATAGCTGCTGGTTAACCAAAATTGTGTTCTGCATTTTTGCATCATGCTTGATATCAAAAACACTGCAAAAAGGAAGAGAGTGTTCACGGTTGAATTAACAATGTTACAGCATTTTTGTCATGTGTTGCAGCTTTTTTATGTTATTTTACCTCACGGGTAGAATCTCTTTTAATCGGATATTCCAACCATGTTCATTTCTGAATAGAAAACGTGGAAACCATGGAGACAACGCCGTTGTCGCCTGGATACAGAAAACAGCAGAGAGGGATCCGTTTTCCAGCATCTACAAATCGTTGCTGAGTGTCACCATCATCATCGCATTATTCGGAATCTATTCTTCTTTTATGCGACTCAAGCTACAAAGAAACCACCCTCTTGACAAAGACGCCGAAGCCATCGAAGACACTTCTGAAATCTTGAATACAAGGAGCGAGGAAGAAGATGAAGATCTCGTTACCCCGGCAACAGGGCTGCCTTTGGACTTAATCCTTATTCAAAATATAAGCCGCGTAATCTATAATAAGATTGGAAAGACGGGCGGCCGAAGTTTGTTGGCGATCGCTGAACATATCTCCGCGCGGAACAATTTTCAGCGAATCAGTTCAGATTATCACAGACGATCTCTTAACCTTGACCAAGAAGCTAGATTTGTATCGAAAGTCATGAGTATACCTGCGCCATTTTTGTACGATCGCCATGTGAAGTTTGTAGATTTTTCAAAGTACGATGTGGCGGAACCGCCTGGCTACATCAACTTGATTCGCGACCCGCTCGAGAGGAAGCTTTCTGCATACTACTACAATCACCGCTCGCTGAACGGGAGCGCCTCCTTCGAAGAGTGCGTGATACGAGTGCTGGAAGAGTGCCGGCCGGGCAAACTGTCTTTGATTCCGTACTTTTGCGGCCAATCGGAAATGTGCAGCGAGGGGCACTTGGCCCTGGAAACAGCCAAGAGAAATGTAGTCGAGAAATATATCTTTGTTGGCCTTCTAGAACACTTTGAAAGATCTCTACGTATATGGCAGCATCTCATGCCGCAGTTTTTCCTCTCTGCGCCAGACGTCTACCACAAACATTTCAAAAGTGAGGCGATCAGGCGAGCTGCATCCTCCTACCGGCGAGACACGCCGGAGGCGGTCAAAGAAATAATGAGAAGCAGGATGCGATTGGATTACGAATTCTATGACTTTGTCAAGAAGCGAATGGCCCTGATCGAAGCGCAGCTGAAACTTGCGTCGAAAAAGCGCGGCAAAAAGAAACGGTCCACGACTTGATAACCCTGACATTTACACGAAAAGAATTTGCCAATCTCAGCGCGCCCACTTTCGGTCGGAATATCGCCTTGTTTCGTTTAAACGTAAGAGTCATGGATCGAAAATTTGAATTACTACTTTCAATGGAGCTCTATTTGTGAAATATTTCGCGATGTCTTCTTTCCTTAGAAACTCCTTTAATTTCAAAAAATGGTCAATGTTTTGACAAACTGACTTCCAGTGCTCATACTGACATCACGCGCGCCAATTTAATGTGTAACTGTTCAAATTGTATCTTATAAGTAACCGTCTGAATTCCTTACTCTTATTCATCACAAAGTCCCAATTTTCA
The DNA here is from genome assembly GCF_041260155.1 of Ptychodera flava. Classification (NCBI taxonomy): domain Eukaryota; kingdom Metazoa; phylum Hemichordata; class Enteropneusta; family Ptychoderidae; genus Ptychodera; species Ptychodera flava. The sequence continues at coordinate 24,296,024 of NC_091946.1, forward strand.
TTTACTGGCATCTCCCTGGTTTAGCAAAAACTAAATTCCAAAAAAACTAGAACATAAAAATATCTGCATTTGCATCTAAAACGGGCCCATATTTCCCACTCATAGGAGGCTGTGCACCCATCAAGCGTAGGCTGGGGTCGCAAAACTATATTGAGTTCGCAACGTGCTGAAGTTAGTGACGATAGGACATACAGCAAAGTATTGGCGTGGTTGTAATTTTATTAGTTTGATATCAATGTCAATCAAATTGACGATTGTACCTTAAACATTTTATCGTGTCATAAAATGCAATAAAATAACATTAAGCTTATATTCAATTTCTGACGTCATTCGGAGAATTTATGATTGTGACGTATAAGTATGTGCTTAGAAATACGTCAGTTTGTTCACAGTTTGCTGAGTGGTTGCCATATCATTATGTCTAGATTGAAAAGGATAGCCTTTAGAAACTGTTTCGCGGGTCTATGTCAAAACTGTACAAATATGTATATACCCACGTACCCTAATCTTGTGCACGCTGCAACTGCTATTGAGTGGATTAGTATATTAGTCTCCTATTGCGTGTATCGTACATTTTACCAGTTAGTTTTGATTAGACGTGGACCTTTTAGTGACATTTGAAAGCAAATCTCTCTCTCTCTCTCTCTCTCTCTCTCTCTCTCTCTCTCTCTCTCTCTCTCTCTCTCTCTCTCTCTCTCTCTCTCTCTCTCTCTCTCTCTCATACACGTTTTTTCAACGCGGTTCGTGTATTTGTGACAAACGTTATCCCTCACAGAAGCAGGGAGCTGAAGAAGATTGAAATAGCTTCATTTTCGTTCGCTTACAGATTTCTGAAAATTTGTCTACTCGTGACTTTAAAAAAGTATGACGGGAACTTGATGCCAGCCTATAGCACAATGAAGAGATAAATGACTGCTTTATTTTTCAAAAACAAACCAGTGTAAAATGCCAAGTCAGCAATTTTCTAGCAGAGTTTTTAAAAATAAATACACTACATTGGAATCGTGCAAGGTGACACCATTTTGAATGTATTTCTTCAATATGGCGTCTTCTACTCAGTCATTTGTGTGACTTTCAAGGAAATGGAATTATTGCTGTAGCAATTCCCCCCACTTTTACAATGGAAGTCAATAAGTCATAAGAAAGGTTCTGTCATGGAAACACCTGTGTTATGCCATTGTGTAAGCCCCTTTTAACTTCTATATTATTTCATCATTAATACTTCATTACTTTCGTTAACACGGTTCAATAATTTCAGCCTAAACTAGAAAAAATGTGCCGAGTTAAATTATTGTCGCAGTTCAGTATCATTTCTGTCCGAAGGCGGTACTTAAAATACAGGGAAAACTAACAATAAATATAGATTTTAAGGCTATACACATATTTTGGTCTTTTTAATCGCAGTACTTCAAAACATGGCAGTGTCAGTTTAAAAGCAACGTTGACTCAAACAACGGCACACTGGCACACTCTCGTTTTTATAGGTGATAGCGCCCTCAATGGTTGTTTCTTTCAAATTTATGATGTATCACGAGGTGGCGGGCATATAAGTCAAGATCTGCAGCACAAAGCGTGTGCACTTCAGCGGTTTCCCTACAAAAATGTTTAAGGAAAGATAATACTTTTTGCTCAAACATTAGACGAACTTGAAAGCTGCTTTGGTGAGACCCTGACCTGTGGTACCACGAAACAAGGATAATATAGACAAATATATTATTTACATCGTCTCAGATGAGTCAATTAGTTACCCGTTAGTCACAAATGCTTTAGAGGGACAATGACTGTCACTTTTGATAATATTCTCGTTATTTTAATTTTATTCCGGAAAACAAATACATTTTTCTGATAACCCACCCTAAAGTACTACAAAGTACTACTAGATATGCAAAAACAACGCTTCGGATGCTAAATGGAACGTTAGTGTTGAAACTTGAATCCTAGCCCAGATTAAAATCCAGTTTACAACATTGCACATTTGGGATACATAAATATATCGCCTGTGTTAGCAAGCTGGACACTAAAGTACACTTGGAGTATAGGGTACATTGATTGTTTCTCAGTTGCCGTCAAAAGTTGAACGTTGTGTCGACACATGTCAATCCATTTGATCGGTCATTCAGCACAGTTCTGCACTCAAGGAACCGAAATTGTTTGATATGTTTATTTAAATGAATGCCACTCAAAATGTGGAAACGCGTCATCGACAGTCCTGGAACCTTGGACATTGTCATGCGGCTCTTAGAGTTATATGCCCTGTATCAGTCGGTCTTTCTTTCCACTGTATACTGTGTGATAGCTACAAAAGCTGTCTAGCCCTTTTCTATGTTCAAACAAGCTGTTGACATTGAACTTTGAAGGCTCTTGATGTCGCTGTTATATCGCGAAATCACCTTGAACGGAAAAATTCAACCCCAGTATACTTCAAGACCTTCATCCTTTTTACTTTTGTTTTCTCTTGCCTCGCCCTGATGATTGTAGAAATAACACAGTTACCCTTTGGCATCCTAAGAGAAACAAATATTGTAATTTCGAAGACCTTTCCTTGACTTATGGCACTCTAGGGAAGATCGCAATTATTGAGAGTAACACCGCCATTCACCTAGCTTGAAAGACTCAGCTATATACGCATGCTCTGTCATCTCCAACCCTAATCAGGACGGCATCACACACAACTGCATGCATTGTTCAGTCTTAGACCAGCATTTATCCAATTTTCCAACTTTCTCATTGAGTGTCGCTTCGATCTCAACGACGGTTTCTGAAATAATACTTCGACTCAAGTGAGAAGCGCTTTGTCTGGTGTCAATTCGATGCTTTGCACCGTCAGGTTTTGTATTTCAGTAATGTAATTGTATTTCCCTGCTAACTTTTCTCATCAACATGTGAGACGTTTCGACCTTTGCCAATCCCTGCGTCCTTGGACCCTGATGGCTTGACAAAATGTCCTTGTAAAGGTGTCGCGTTACAAGTGCAAAGACAAAAGTAAACTTCCACCGAATACCGGAAGGTCACACACGATTAACCAAAGCATGACGCTACTATTGCGATACAAAGAAAACGACGAGAGAGAATTGTCAATCTGCACGCATGGTCACTGATCAGTGAACGTATGAAAACATACTTTACATTTTGGGATTGTACACTGGGTGAAAGAAACGTTCCAGAAATAACGTATCGAGAGAATGCGATGTGAAGCCGCCATTCCCCGTCCCCTGACGGACGTAAGGTATATTGCCCATCCACCTGCTAAGAAACCGGTGGCGATGTATTCTTCAAAGCGTATAGTTTGCGTTGTTATTAACAGGCCATGTCGGATGGAACACAAAAACTACATAACAACGACAACAACAACAAAAACACAGTCCTCCTCCTCTTCTTCCTCTTAGGCCTTCTCTTCCTCTTCGTCCTCCTTGTCGTCATTACTATTCACAATTGTTATAATCTTGGTCGTCCTCATCGTCGGCATCGTCATTATCATGGAAAATTGCAGTCCTTCTTACCTGCACGAGTAAAAGTACGGAAATAAGAAGAACGTTAAAATGAGCAATGAAAGACGATAATATGAAGAAATGAATGAGATAATTGGTACGACTAATATACATTAGAATGGGGAGTGGTATGGTGAAGATAATATGAGGTTATCCCACGATATCAGCGCTTGGTTGGGACGTATTGCCACGAGTGAGGGTGCGAGCCGCATCACACGAGTCTAAGACGAGTGTGATGCGGCGCGCACCCTCACGAGTGGCAATACGTCCCAACCAAGCGCTGATATCGTGGGATAACCGATTTATCATATGCCCATGACCGTATATTTATGTTAAAGGTAATTAAAAATAAAGAAATTTTATTAGTTTTTGTCAGTATTTCGAAGGGACTATGTTTTTATATTCTGCCGCTAATCTGAGCGCATTGATATATGTTTGTTTACAACAGCTGATCAAGAAGTCGTCGATCGCATCGTGTCGAGTGTATACAGTCTAAACAGGATTATTTCAGCGCAATTTACCGCAGTTCAGAAAAGGAATGGAGCCAATTTACTAATTCTGGTCACCGTCCCGGTGTTCTGGTGGATAATTATTACACGGACAATATTGTAAGTTTGAATTCACTTTAATAACTCTTGCTGAAACATGGCTGACGTGAACAGGAACGACGAAGTAGCGCGAAATACAACAGATTGTAAACATCAACTTTTAATTTTCTACAACAACCTGTCCTGTAACTCTCTTTAGATCTGAAATAAAGGAACGTTAAATTCATATGTACTAGTAATATGTTTCGTTTTATATTGGTAAATTTTGATTGAAGTGAAAAAGATGGATTTGATCGTTAAATGCAAGATGAAAATCATAACATCAAAATCGGAAATAAACAACAATTGATGACGTATAACGTGCCGTATCAGACTGATGTTTTACGTTTCACGTCACGACGCGTCAGAGGAGACACGGATACGGTCATGGGTATATGATAAAAGGTTATATTTTCCACTTGAAAGAGCCTTTGCAGATGATCTTTTATCTTAGTTTCCATGACAACAATTGATGTGATAACGAACAAATAGAAGGCGAGCAAAATCAGCTAGGTCTTCTAAGAAGATTTATTAAGATAGCGTAGCCTATAGTATCTGCAGGTGAATTTAAGCGAATCGACGTAATCGGTAGCCTTTTAACGACACGAAATGTGACCAAACCATTCGTGTAGTTTTGACCTGATATATTAGTGAGCGTCCACCTTCCTTTTCATTGTAGCTTTTATTCAAGATTTGTGATGACTGAATAAGATGGTAAAATAAGCCCTCAGACGGGTGATTGAGGGGTTTAAGGAGTGATGAGTAGACGGAGAGGGTAAACCACGGTGCCTGATATAATACGCTAATCTGGCTAATGTTGCCTTGCAGACGTTCTGTGATGTGTAGAAGTTACAATCCAGTTCGGCGCCAGTTTTTCCCGCGTCATGGACACGTTAAATGTCAGACTTTCCAAAACCATGGCGGTAAATGAAACCCTCTCGGTAAAACGCCAATATTGTCTAGGTTAAGAATTTATGCTCGTCGGGCACCGTATATTTCCATCTCCAAATGTATGACGGTAGTATGAAACCGGAAGCATGGTCCAGGTAACCGAGATTAAAATGAGGAGTGATGCTTGTTGAACACAGGACTATACTGAAAGCTATTGACTTCTATCTTGCTGTCGTTCTGTAAGATTCTATGGAGCAGGAGAAGCAGACGACAAAATGTGACCAAACATATAGGGCACAGAGCTGCCGGACCAAGTAGCTCACGAATTCAAAGCATTTTGCAAAGCGTTTTAAAACTGTTTGGTACATTTGATGAACGGATGTTTCTCTGTCATCTCAATGGCCTTTCAACTTAATCATTCTGAATTAACTTGATTTGCTAGTCTCCGAGCTGTTTTGGAGTTACTGACGTACGGCATATCATTCTGTGTGCCACCTCCATGATTTTTCAGCTTTTGTCCAAACTGCACTACAGTGTACTACGATGATTTATCAAACCTAATACATCCATGTAAAATTATATGGCTGTTCTTTCCTCCCAAAAGTTATACGGCCAGAGAGTTGGAAGGATGTGAAAGTTTACATCAAGACAGCAGGTATGGTAACACTATCACCCAGGGAATGTGCAGACAGCATATCAGAACTCACAACACATTTCTCTAAAAGTTGACCCACGACCTCACTCCCAACCAACGAAGTCTCGAAACAAGTATTGGGAGAAAACTCGATCACCCCGGGGGAGTTCATGTCTGACGGACCATACGTCTCAGTAATTATACTCAGTGTCTGTTTAAGCTGTGCAAACACGGATATGTGGCATCGAGAAAAAAAATCAAAACTGTTTTGTCTACGCCTCAATCATTTTCACCGTTGTAACACTGTGGTGAAAACAGGTCCCAAGGCGTTGCAATTCCTGGCTGTCAGCCCTTGCTTTATTCGCAGGCACGTTCAGGTACACATTGTTGGTTTATACGCCTGAGAACATTCCAGCACATTCAGCAGTTATTCAAACAAAGCCAACAACATCTATTTTTACATCCATGTTCAAACAAAGCCAACAACATTTGATATAGCTGTATAAATTTCTTTCACGTCGATGAATACATCTTAATACTTACAGTGTGTCACAGTCCAACAATTGAAACCAGAGGAAAATTATATCAAAAGACAAATATGTTAGATTCTATCTTTCGTAAATTTGTGTCCTGCACATATTACACTTAACACCTTGTCACTGGTTATCGAACACACTCTTCCTTGATCGAGTATATTAAACTTCCAGGCAGGTTCCGTCGCTTGTACAGCTCAATTTGACGCATGTATTACAGATACAGCAGCTCTAAGTGTCAAGCGGTTGATCCCTGTCACAGCGCCCTCTTCGACTACCTATATCTACTTCTGAACAAATGGTACCGATTGTAGCCATTGTAGGCTTCTCTTGAAGTGCAGACCACATACTCCTGGGGCAAGCCACCCACGAGTCTCTCTCGGGAGGAAATGATGCTGTCACCAGTGATAAGGTTGTGACCTTTCTTCGACACGCTTCTTGCGTTTTGTTTGATTGCCTTCGACATAGAAATTCAACATTCACTCTAATTGCAATAAACCGTTTACTGTCCACTTTAGTCAAAGTATTTTACCATAAATGAGCGTTTGCGTTATGAACTAGTTCACTTGTGTTGTGTCATGGCCTGAAGAATATAAGTAAACGAGGTAGTGCTGTCAGACTGCCGCGTGTGGTGCAATGTTGTTGCTTGATATAAGCAATGATGATATTTCTGATGGATGTGGAAGTTGTAACGATGATGATGATGATGATGATGATGAGGAGGAGGAGGAGGAGGAGAAGGAGGAGGAGGAGGAGGAAGATGACGACCATAATAGTGTTGTTGTTGTTGTATTGTTGTTTCTGTTGTTGTTGTTGTTGTTGTTGTTGATGGCGATGATGATGATGATGACGATAAAGGTGACGATGATGATGATGATGATGATGATGATGATGATGATGATTATGATGATGATGATTATGATGATGATGATGATGATGATGTTCGTAGCGCACAAACTAATGTCAATATACTCTATATACTCTAGATTACAAAAAAATTAAAACTTAAAAACTTAGTGAGGTGATTGGTAGAATAAATGACAATTAATGATCATACAAAAAACGTCCTTTATGAAAATTGAATGAAAACGTTTTTCTGACAAATTGTGAAGTGACAGAGCTACTCGATGGCAGGAAGTTCTACAAATTGGGTGCATTTAGCGGAAAATGCCCTATTATCATCAAATAATATTGCCCGTTCAGCTATTCGAGACTGTCCCACTTTAGCACTTTACAACGCGTTGTCGTTTGTAAAAAGTAAAAATTGCTCTCCTCTCGTTTTTTTTCGATTTTCAGAAAAATCAGTTTGCTCAGGAGGCTAGCACCATAGTTGTTGATCGTTTTGGGGTAAACTAGTAAGCGCAGCCAGGTAGCTCTAAATATGTCAACGGTCATTGATGTCAACAACCGCATTACTGTATGATTCAGTTCTCCTTCTGCTTTCGCCCAGCACGATTCGACAGCGGTACCCTTTGCTAATACAGACAATAGCGAAGAGAAGATAGCTCCCGGGGATTTGCCAATTACGTTACCTCGCTCTGGTGCGTGTGTAGTGCTCTGTACTAAAATCGAACCGGTGTCCTGTTACACATCTTCTAACTCATCAGTACATCGCGTTCACTCAGCCTCTTCATCACAAGGTGCGTGCGCGACATTTTTCTTTTAATTTTTTTTCTGAAGATAGACCGAACGTCTTTTCTAACGCGTCCGGGTCACTGTTCTCGGTTGAATTTCCAATCTTCAGAGGATGATGATCATTTCATTTTCATCAACGGCACGCTGATATTCTTGGGAATGAATGCATAACAATTGGTTGAATTTCAGCGCTCATTTCACTTTACAACCCGGAAATCAATAAGCAAGCACGTTCTTATCTTACAACTTAAGGAAAACATAAGTGAGTCGACTATATGTCATAGGTATTATGATGTCGCTAATTGAGAAATGTTTTGTATGCGAATACTTTAAGGCTGGAGTACACATGCACAGCTAGGTGTAAAATTAAATTGAATCAGTAACAAGCAAATGGGTTTTGAAGACCACAGTCGCTTCTTCAATCTATATACCCATGATACAACGCTGGAAGCCGGCCGTCACGCACCACGCAGCTTGCTATCCGAGCTGGCTCTTCCTCGTACAACACTTGCTTGCGTCGAAGAGAGACGTCATGTGGTCAATTTTGCGCTTACAAGTCTAAAGGCCTTTGACAGGGATTTAAATTTTGCATGAGACTTAAAGTCGCCAACATCTGAAGAGGACCCTCTTCACGACACCGATGCTCGTGGGGAAAATTAAAGCTTTACATATATTGGAAACAGTAGGGTGCAATATTTTGAAGGTTGAAATGTCTTGTTAGGTAAGCAAATCAGTACATATGTGTGACGCAAGCCAAGACAGAAGTCCCGAGTGAAAAAAAGCTGCTGTGCTGCTCGCTGCAAGACTGACAAGGTAATTCAAATCACCCATGGATATTGTGACAGTAACAGAAGGGCTTGTCTTGTAGCCCTCATCAATACTAGTATTCTATTTGGCCGGGTATATGACGTCATGTTCAAAGTAGTGACGGGGATATATTACTCGCATTAACCAATTGCCGATGGCGTGTCTTGAGTAATTCAATATTCAATTAAGCTTTCTTCTCCTCTTCAAAATAAAAAAAAATGGATTCGGGGTAGAATGGTGCAATGATCGGAGACTACAAACAGTGTCAAAGATAAGGTTAAAGAATCATGCAAATGACCTGTATACTGTAGTACACTTGTACACTAATAACTCTAATAGGTTAAAACGACCACGAAAATGAGCTTTTCTCCGTTTTTTGGAAAAAGCTTTTAATTGATGAACAGACACCAAAAAAGTCTGTCAACTTCTATCGACCAGCCTTCAGAAGACATCAATGAGAAAATGCCGTGCCACAGGCGATACACGTTCATTTCTTAACATGACTTCGCCTTTGGTGTGCGGCTGTGAATTCCTTTCCTTTGTGTCAAAAGTCTTCATCAGTTTTCAGACTGAGCAGATCACCACAATCGCAGCTCTATCGTGAACGTTTCAAGGAACAGCTTTCAGTTGGCGTAAAATTCGAGTGATTATGTGTAAACCTTTGCCGCTAGTGCCACCGTCGCTTTCGTAAAATATGTATGTATGTATGTATGTATGTATGTATGTATGTATGTATGTATGTATGTATGTATGTATGTATGTATGTATGTATGTATGTATGTATGTATGTATGTATGTATGTATGTATGTATGTATGTATGTATGCATGCATGCATGCATGCATGCATGCATGCATGCATGCATGCATGCATGCATGCATGTATGTATGTATGTATGCATGTATGTATGTATGCGTTTATGTATGAGTACATGCCGACATGCACACCCGTGTCTGCGTTTATGTATGAAAACATTACACTTTATATGTATCACTTTCACGAAAGAGCACAGAATGTGTTGCAAAACAGTGCCCAGAAATTGCTCAGAATCACGCAAGAGGAAAATCTTTAAAATACATTTTTATCCCCGCATTTTATAATAACTTAATCACTAAGAAATAATTCATACAGTTGCATGTTCAAATGGTAGGGAGCGGAAAGTGTACGATCTAAACGCTGTCTGCACGAGGAATAGAAAGTCGTAGCTGCAGAGATTTAATAATATATTATATGAGAATTAATTAATTAATTAATTAATTAATTAATGGACTAATTAATTTTAAATTGCTGTTCCCCCCCCCCCCCCCCCGTTATCAGTATTACACAGCTGCGGCATCGGCTGCGCTGTATTAGGTTTGTCGTTGTTTTCGGTACTGTTGTTGCCTTGCAAAATTCTGCTTACAGTGTTTATTCATGCGTGCTGACGGACATTGATATTTATTGGACTGACATAAATACTCAATTAAAAAGTTCTTTCTGGACTGACGAAATGCAGCCGTATTGTGAATTTGGAAATGGAATAATATCCATTGAACCCTACGAAACCGAATCTTGGTCACCGATTGCAGAGGATGTTATCTCGGGAAAATGATGAAACGCCAAAGCCGCGCATGTTGCCGATCGCCACGTCTCACTTCGCCAATCCTGCATCTGAGAATAAATGTAGTAATAACAATAATTGCTACCTTTTTCGGGTTTTATTTGCACACTTTCTACTATCACAAATTCATGGCGGAATTACAACGGAATTTTCTTGGCTCCTGAGGAGCATAATTGATGTAGGAAACTCGTCTTCTACCATTGATGTCGACGAGTTAAAAAATTTAGATAGCTTCGATGCACTGACGTTGACGCAGAGAGATAGCTGGTGAACAGACAATGCCCAGTAGGGCCTTAAACCATTTTCTTCCTTCTGTTTGTTCATTACTTGTTTCCTTCGGGCTGGTAATGCGTCATCGTCCCCGCAACTCCTCCGAGTAGGCATAATTTTGATCAAAGCAAACGACAACGGAAAACATGCTTCTCGCGGAAACGGCGACTGTCTCTTCAAATAAACTTGAATGTTTCTGGTTCTGTCCTCGGTACACTAAATATGTACACTTTGAGATACAGTGAAGCCATCTCGACATAAACGTGGTTATGGAATAGAATAATTCAAAACTGCTGAAACACAAGATTTGGATGTAAACGATTCGTCGCGACTACGCTCCAAAGCTTCAAGCTAGCACGCATTTCGTCTCCCCATTAAGTCAAGATATGAGAATGGGCAGATGTTCTCAGATTGTGTTCTCTTAATCACTCTGGTGAGCCGCTCTAACCTTATGGCATTTTCAATAAGTGGACCCTAGGAAGTTTACCTTGAATAATAATTCTGTCATCAGCGATGTCGGTTTTTCGATCTAAGTTAAGCTGAGCGGTAAGGCAGATCGAAGCGAGATACCTGCGGCGGAACATCAATACTCGCCACGATTTTACTCCTAAAAAGAGGAAAAATCGATATTTCCTTTAGATTTTAATTCTTTCAAAGTTTGGCGTTGGCTTAGTTGCTTCGATTCTCTGAGAGTCGTATCGCTTACAATCTTTGTAACTTTAGTCGAGGAAAATTGAAATTAAAACGAATACTAATTGGAGTTTTGAGTTTATATGTTTGTGATAACGGTAATGAAAAAAAAAATGAGTGGTCGCAGCGAATGGGAAAATAGACTAATTTGAGTTTTTAAACGCATTGCCTTCGATGCACGTGATCGCCAGCAGCGAATTAAAAACATAAAGTTTGATAAAACATCAGAACGTGTTGTGGCATAGCAGACCGACAGGGTTTCTGTGCCAACCCTTGACACTTCCAGACAGCGAAATTCCGCCAATATTCTTCTCCTTACCTCTCGCAGAGTGGGTCAATATTGTGTTATAAGCGTTCATGCTGCCTGCATATGAAAGACGCCGAGGTCAAGGGTCGAGAGGCCTCATCTTGTCTACTATACAGTCACGTGGTACAGACCTATTAGTAATTGATAGAAGCAAGTAGTAGGACTTCGGCAAAACAAAGAATTAGCGACGGAAGAAAACTAGCTGCGAGGCATCGTCGGGAACCGCCTTGTTACCGAGCGGTATTTTCTCTGTTAAATGTAAAACATATTTTCACTCAAGTTAATTTATTCAATGCATTTTGCCTGAAGGATGACTAAACCCCAATGAAATGCATTAATTATGTAAGCGTCTGTCTTCATCATGTCATATTCTTTGTCTATATCAGAACAGAAAATACCCCCACACACGTTGTTTTAGCTCACGTGTGTGAACACGTGAGCTAATTTTGCAGGGATGTTTGTCTGTCTGACTATCTGTCTGTTAGCGCGATATCTCAAGAACGGCTCATCGTATCAGAATCGAATCTGGTACATAGATTTAGCTATTAAATGGCAAGAACTAATTAGTTTTTCGAAAGTGTGGCTGCATATTTTTTGCTTATTTGCATAATTAATAATTGTAGAAAAGACTGATATAAATTCAAAACGGCGGCACACAATTTGATAAAAATTGCTACAAATGTTGATCATACTACGATATATCAGCTGTGAAAGATACTAAGGCATGACATGAAATTTAATTACTGATTTGCAAATTTAAAGTTCCATTAGCTGTATCTTCTGGCGATTTTTCCGTTAGTTTTGATTGAAATGATCACTGGCTCATGTTGAATAGCCTGTCAAATAACAGAGAATCGCATATTATTCGGAAACATTACGTACCCTGCAACTAAATAACATGTGATTTTACAACGAAAATTTCAATTTTTGTCCGGACAGAAATACAAACTCTGTTGACACGCGGATTGCAACGTAGGCATTCTTCTGCACCTGCGCGAGCCATTTACAGCAATTTCAAAATAAATATTCATTACTTATGCCTGGTACTTACGTCGTAGTCGATTGTCCGAACACGTTGCGTAGCCAGATGTCTGGCAATCCACGACGCAATGTTGTTTTGATCCCGCAATAAACGTGAACTTGTACATCTCGCGTGATCGTGGCGTCACCATATCTGCGTTCTGCCCAGCACGCTGAGCATGCCAGACGTCAACAAACGAGCTCGGAAGGGCAACACGTTTGAACAAAAATTAGCAGTTTCATGTGGCTATAACATCACTAATCATGTTTGTTTTTTCGTAAAACAACATTTTGCAGCAAATATGAGCCTCCAACATGAAATTTTCCGACGTAAAAAATGGTTAAAAGTTACAAATAATGGCCCTTTAATGACTTTCCTAATTAGGGATATATTTCTGAATACACTTGATCAAAGTTGACAAAACATGCTATGTACATTGAATATACTAAGGGAAAATATTACTGAAAGTGATTCAGCATTTTACACCAGCTTGTTACTAATTTGCATATTTTACAAACTTTGCAAATTAGGGACGTAAGACTGGACTCTACAAAAGTTTATGAAACGTACTATACATATTGATGAGACAGTTGTATTGTTTTAATGAAAGATATTTTGCATTTTCATGTCAGCTAATTTATAATTTACATATCTGATAAGCTTTCACAGTTTGGCATGTAAAGCGAAGGGCTTTACCAAACGCAATTACACTTGTTATGTAATGACAATGACAGCAGTCAAAGAAATTTAGTATTGTTATTTCAGCTCATTGCATGTTTGTATGCTTATGACCCTTGTAATTAATTTGTGGTGAATATTGTTCATGATATTGATCATAGCAGTTTCAATGATGTTGCAAACTTGTAGTAAACGTTTCAAATTACAGACCACTGCAAACACGATTGGAGCTAATTTGGGATAATTGGATCTTCACATTTTTCAAATTTCTAAGACAGTGTTAGGTACCCTATAGCTGAATGTTGCAATATTATAAATTACTCATAAAAACAAGTGTATAACTTAAAATCAAAGCAGATGAGCTTACATTTGCAGATTAAACCGACATCACTTCATCATCCAATTATCCAAATTAGTTCTAATCGTGTTTTCAGTATATATACTGAAACACAGGAGCATTTTCGGTTCATATCGGGGTTACTGAATGTAAGACACTGCATCGTATGTACATGTGTATATAGTTCTTTGTAGATTTGATGTGGGTGTGCTGCAGTCGGCCGATGAATATTTTAATGTCAAAATATTCTGTCATCACGCTTGTAGCCGTTTTCAGAAACACATTTTTCTGATGTCTCATAGTTGTAGCATTTTACGCTCTCTTAATAAATGCCCCAAACAAATTTGAATCAAAACATTTGTAAATGCATCAATGTTTAAGAAGATTCAACTTCATTATTTTGATGCCTGTGGGCATATTCATTGATGTTCAAATTCCACAGATTAATAAGTGACACAAATGTAAGACATTGATATTGGCTACTTCACCAGGACACATATTAATGGATTTTTTTCAGTATGTGAAACTATAGGAGGCTTATTTGATATCAATGAATAATATATGTTTTTCTTGTACGAATGAAAATCTACGTTTCTTAAAATGAAACTATATCGTCGTTTTGCTTAATCTAGTCGAATATCAACTCCATGTATTTGAAAATATATAATTGGAACGATAAGTTAGAAAAAATCCGATAAAGCACTGGAAAATGAGATTGAACATTACAATAATTGAGAATTGTGTAGTTTCACGAAGGTTTAAAGATGAAGTCCTTCTAGAGAGCCGATAACTGTGACTCTTAGTGATATTTTCATTAATTTTGTTCCATCTGATAGATGATAAAGAATCCGATCTATCTAAACGCGCTATGTTTTCGCGTTAACCTTCTATGCCAGTTGTGGTTCCCGGTTTAGCACTGGTAAAACAGTTTTTCATAACGGCCATCATGTGCTCTTGTCCAATCAGAACGACGCGTTTGCGTTACTGGCACACTGATATAATAAAGTTAATATGATGCGACTTTTCTCTGCATTTCGGAATGTATTTTCACGCACGATCCCTCCATCACTAAAAGTCATCCTGTCTAAGCCACATACGACCAAAACACGCCTCTCTACAAGTGGTGGAGGGACTGTAATTCAGTCTAAGCGAAGTTGAACTTGTCGATGCCATATTTAATGCGTGCCGTGCAAAATGCCAGTCGGAGTTTTTACTTTTACTGACTTTCTAATACCATCAACTGCGGGAAAACAGGTAACATCAATATGCGTTCCAGGCATAGCTGTTACTTTACAAAAATGTATAGGCAGAGAAGAGAAGAAAAATGAATCGAGGTAATTACGAACACTGACACTGCACCTTATTGGTAGCGATGACTGTCATCTGTATATACGACTGGCTGAGTACGCTGACCACAGGAGCACGTTAAGACTCATCTCCCACACAGTAAATGCATCTAAGTGCCCGGATTAGAGTGCCACCTAGCGCACCTTTTGTTATTTGATTCGTAATTAACTATGTTCTGTTTATCAAGGGCGACTAACTTTACACTATGGGCTCTCGAATTATAGCCTCTGGAGGTCACGATTGACAAACACCGTGGCTGGGCTTGTGTAAAGATGGGCATTGTAGCAGCGGCTTAACCGCCTGTGACATGGAATACAGAATGCAGCTTTATTATGCAGTGTTTTTAAAAGTCAAACTGACGGGCTATGTTTCTGTTTTAGGTTTGGAATTATTTAAGTCAGCTTTACCGACTTGGTGTCTGTGCGGGAAAAGATCAGTTTTCGCTGATCACATCGAGTTTCTGAGAGCATACGCATGACATCGCGTCGAGAAACAGCACGGAAGTGCTATTTTCAGCAAAACTTCAAAGGTGGCTCGTATGAAAGGTATCCTGGTTTCAGGTTGTGAGTCGGACAGGGTCATTTCTGGTGAATAAACGTTACAACTGAACACGAAGGAAGCCAGATGGCACTGCTGTTATAAGTTAGGACAAATTCGCACAACCCACTCATGATTCAAACACAGCGAAAGTTTAAGTTGTGATCAACTTCTCACAAGAAGCAAAAAAAACAGTCTTTCTGTCTTTCTTTCACAAATCAGAGAAATTCAAGCTTTCCAGGGACATCATGACCCAGACAGAGCCTATAGTGAGAGTATCTCTGCAGCACAGTGGGCACACTGGACGACCTATACCTGCTTCCATCTTGTCGCTTTTGAACGCAGATGAGGAGCTATACAGTACGTGCGATACCGATCGAGGGCAACATTATTTGAATTATAAAATAGTGCAAGGTGCGCTTCGGTAAAGGCATGTCAAATCTCTGCGTATAGAGAGAACGGATTTTTTTGGTCTAGATTCAATAATTTAGTAGGCCTATATTTGCTGAAGAGGTGTGAATAATGTAACATGATCCACTAAGTCGACAAAGCCATACGCTGAATCGGATATTGTTGAACGTCCTACCATCGAATAGCTCTGTCACTTGGTAATTTGTCAGAAATGCTTTTTATTCAGTTTTCTTGGGTGATTGTTTTTTTATATGATCGTTAATTTTAAAAATTTTACCCATCATGCCACTAACTTTTTTAGTTTACATTTTATATATAAAGTGCATTGATTCAATCATATGTGGTTCGCTACGAACAACACCATCACCATCACCACCACCACCACCACCACCACCATCATCATCATCTTAATCATCATCATCATCATCATCATCATCATCATCATCATCATCATCAATAATAACAACAGCAAAAGCAAGAAAAACATCAACAGCAACAACAGCATATCTTCATCATCATCATTATCATCACTCTCATGGTCGTCGTCGTCGTCGTCGTCGTCGTCGTCGTCATCATCATCATCATCATCATCAGTGGACAAGGTGTTACCGTGTCTTTCGAAGTAACAGTATGTGCAGTGCAAGAAGTATATTTATGAAGATTGGAGGTAACTTATGTCATTTGGTAACGTTTTTATTATTTTTGAACGATTCAACAAGAACATTTTCTTGTTTGCTTTCCCTTGATTATATCAAAATACAAAGCACAAGGCCAGAATAGATTAATACAATAGGCAACACTATTGTTGACTGATGAATTTTACTTTTGATTAAAATCCAGTTGTCCACAACATTTGGCATTAGACACACTGAACGTATTCACAGGTTGAACACTAGTAATTTCGACGTGGTTTTTTGAGCAGAACAATGTACATGAAGAACATAGCAAAAATATTGAAAAGTACTGTTACATCAAAATTTACAACTGACGTAACTTTCATTGCTTTGCACTAAAAATTCCTAATGAGCACGAAATATCGTATTGGCATTTGCTCTGGCGAAGAGGTCGATAAATAAACTTGCTTCCCTCATATGACCAAAAGCGTCTCAAAGTCCCCTTTCCTGTTTCAATTGTATGAGTGTGACGCACCGCAAGTATAAAGTTATATTCATCGAAGAGAAAGTAATTTATACAGCTATATCAAATGTTGATGGTTGCGTTTGAATAACTGCTTAATGTGCTGGAATGTTCTCAGGCGTATAAAACCGACACTGTTTACCTGAACGTGCCTGCGAATAAAGCAAGGGCTGACAGCAAGGAATTGCAACGCCTGGGGACCTGTTTTCACTGCAGTTTTACAACCGTGAAAATGATTTAGACGTAGACAAAACAGTTTTGATTTTTTTCTCGACGCCACATAACCGTGATTGCATAGTCTAAACGGAAACTGAGTATGTTACAGGGGCATGTGGTCCATCAGACATGTACTTCGGGTCGGGTTTTCTCCCAATACTTGTTTCGAGACTTCTTTGATTCGAAACCAGGTCCAGGGTCAACTTTCAGAGAAATGTGTTGTGAGTTAAAATATTCCTTCTTACATTCCCTGGGTGACTGTGTTACGATACCTATTGTCTCGATGTAAGGTTAAACTCTCTGGCCATATAACTGTTCGAAGGAAAGAACCGCCATATAATTTGAACTGAATGTTTAAAGATAGTGTCATCTGTACGGAGTAACGTCGCTTAAAACATTATGTGATCATCGACAATGTTCTTTTTTCAAGGTTTTGTATTTCTAGATAGTGAGTTTGTGCTTCTGTAGTGTGTCAGGCAAGCCCATTGCCCAGATTAAGTTTTAAATTATCATAGTATACACTGCAGAGTACCAAAATATCGCTGTTGATTGTACGGTGACGAAACTAATTTTCGGGGTTGAAATTAGCAACGATGAACTTCCTCGTAATGCAACTTGCCCATGTCTCTTTCATCAAGTGTAAATCCCCCAAATGCACTACATCGTTTATTACTTTCACCGATCATTTCACAGCGGTCAGGAGTGAAGATCGACAATTCTCTCTCGCCGTGTTCTTTTTGTCTCGAGACAATAGTGTCACGTTTTGGTAAATCGTCTGCGATCTTCCGGTATTCCGAAGTTTACTTCGGTCTTTGCGCCGATTACGCGACATCTGTAAATGAAATTTGGTCACGCCATCATGGGTCAGAGACACAGGCATCGGCACAGGTGGAATAACCTCACATGCACCAAAGAAGTTTAAAATAGTTCAATCTTTTTCAGATCTCTGCTCTTATGAAGCCTGAAATGCACGTTAACCGCACGAAATCAAAGGGTATGATGCACTTCTATGCGAAGTATCTAGTAAGGTAAGTCGGAAATACCAATATTCTGATGGCTTTTCTTCCTTTTTCTAACTTCTGCCGGCAACCTATGCAGTACATAAGAAATACAAATCCATAACTTGAAGGGTTCATAATGATCAAGGAGAGACTTTAAGCTTTCCCATCACAGAATGTTTCCAAATCCTCGGACTATTAAGCTGCGGTGTTTTAAATGTAATTTACTGAGTTAGTATAAACGGCCTTTGACCCTATATACAAAAATATACATATGTTTACATATATTTCCGCTTGCAAAAAGTAGTACTTTGTACATAAATTACAGTAATGTTATATCAGAAATGCAATGCTTGTCAAACAAATAGCATTTTGCAAAGAAATAAACATTTTTGTTTTCCAATAACAGGGAATAGATTTATCCACGGCAATGTCAAGCATTATCCCTTCCATACTTTCATACTCGCTAATGATGTACAGTGAAACTTGCGCTCTCAAGATCTCCAGTATTTATTAAGTTAATCTGCCGGAAAATTTTCCCAAAGGAACTCTTTTTTCGTACCAGTTCGTGCAAAGCTCACAAGCTCAAAAGCGGATCTGATGCTAACTTAAATCCAAGATCATGGCCCAAACCTTTTGAAAAGCGGATAACGATGGAATCCAGGAGCAGCCCCGTTGCCGGGGTAACAAAATCTTCATCTTCTTCCTCGTTCTTGTATTCAGTGTTTCAGAAGTGTCTTCAACAGCTTCAGTCCCCTTGTAAAGACGGATGTTTCTTTTTAGCTTGAGTCACATAAAAGAAAAATAGATTCCGAATAATGCGATGATGATGGTGACACTCGGCAACGATTAGCAGATGCTGGAGAAACGGATTCCTCTCTGCTGTTTTCTGTATCTAGGCGACAACGGCGTTGTCTCCATGGTTTCCACGTTTTCTATTCAGAAATGAACATCAGACGATTAATAAACATCTATCCGGGGGGTAAAACAACACCATGGGAGTCAGTAGAAATGACTCCCTGCGTGTAGATGTAACAATACATGCCTCGATGACATACTTTCTGTTACAGAGCAGAAATCATGTCATCAACATATTTACATTTTATGTGTATACACAAGCTTTAAGTAGAGCTCTGCTGACAGACGATTCAAACAGAATGGCACAAATAACTTCTTAAATAAAGGAAATAATGATTTGGAAAGATAGTGACTTTAAACCTTTAGCAGACTTAAATGTAAGTTTTAACTCTTTCCTAGCACATACTTTTGGAGTCGTTTTGTGAGCGAGTGCGTCCTCTGCCAAAGATATTTGTCGTTGAAAACAACTGAAGAGCTTTTTCGGTAAAGACCGATATTTTACTGCAATATTGTTCATAAACAGATGTTTATTGCAAAATAAAAGATTCTCAAAACAATGCAACGAAATTTGATGCATCATGCCTCGTCACCTACTTGTTAAGGAAAAGTTCCTTTTATATTCCGCTCACCACAAACAGTCTTGTATTGCAGAGAAAAAAAAGTGACCTGTGAGATTGTCACTTGAAATTCAGCGTAAAATTCATCCGCCTGAGGGCGGCTATCATCTGGCGCTGACCCAGTATTTTCCAGTAATGGGTGTCTTCTAACCGCAAAAGTTGACAAAAGTGTGAAGCGTTCGTCACCAGCACGAACTTTTCCTCTCGTCTGTCTGACGTATCAATGACGCCAACATCGACGCAAGTCCTAAAAACTTCCTTTTGTTTTCGCCTGAATATTTCCAAGTCTCGGTAAAATTGGTCGCCCAAGGCGTGGATTTTCCTCCATAGTGTTTTATTGAAGTAATCGTAAAGAATGGAATCGGCGAGACTCCACTGTCGAATGTTTTTGTCAAAACTTTTGTCATAATTGTATCTTAATCGTTTACTGCGAACTCCTTTAGGGATATACAAAATGTCGTCAAAATCCCAACACAGTAGGTTTTTCAATAAAACTAACGACTCATCGTAATATTCCTGGATGAGAACTAAATTGAATTCCTTAGAAAATTCTTCAATTTTCAACAGCACGTATGAGATGTTGGTCTGTTGCTGGGCATTTAGTCCGAGATCGTACATCTGGCCGTTTCTGATGTACGGTCGACGGGAGAAGGTCAGCTGCGAGAACTCGTCCAGTCTCCGAAGGAACATGTTGAAAGGGCGCCTGTACATCGTCAAGCCGAGCTTCTCGGCCAGTTGGAAGTAACCGAAAGCCGATTCCAAGTTGGCGACGGGGTCCCGAATAATGGTGATGTACTTGGCACCAGGACGAATCACCTGGCTGATTTCCTTCCTTGAGTACCGTGCGTGGCTCGTCAGAATGTTGAACGTGACAGCGTCGCCGTCTTTGAAGTCGAGCAGAGGGGGAGACTTGATGGCCATCTTGCGGTGGAACAACTGACTGGTCAAAATGTGGCTGTGTGGGTTAAGAACGAAAGACAGATTTCTCAGGTAACCGAATCTTTCGATAATGGAAGCCAGCGTGGTACTGCCAGTCTTGTGGGTCTTGACAAATACTATGTTATTCACCTCTGCTACATGAACCGTTACTCCTCTCTATGGCGCTGTGCGATATCTGAGAAGTCAGCTCGCTGAAGTTTGTGCTGAGCAATTCCAAAACAGAAGACCTACGGGGAAAAAATGAGATCAAATCTTTATGCCTAGCAGATTTATGTATTCGATGTGTAAGGTTTGGATATACAAATAAAATGTTTTAACAAATACCAGGTGGACCGTGTCAATAAGTCAGCAGATGCCCAGCCTTGCTTTCAAGGTCACATACTTTTGTCGAAGCTCCGTCGTGTGTTTATAAAACAGTTCCAATCGTAGTGTTCGGACTTACAAAGTGAGATGTGCAAACACAGACATATTTACTTTGGTATCATTTGAGCTTTTAGTGAGAAAGTAATTACATGTCCTGTATGGGTTACATGCCACTTGATATGGAAATTATTGGATTTTAGACAGGTTTATCGATCGAACACGGCTGTGTTCTGGTGAGTATGAGATAGACCAAAAGTCCTATTCTACTAATGGGGTAAGCGAACATACGAAACATCAGAACACCATCGATATTATGTATTAAAGCTTTATTTCTGTTTGTGTATGACAGTGTGTGTAAATCTTGCAACTAAAATGAAACATGCGTGCTGAAAGGTAACAGATGTTATTCCTATTCGTCTTCGTACCAACCGTGCATAAGTATGGTGTTCATTTTCATTTGCTTTTTACATCATATTTGATATCTGCAAGAAACATAAATCAGACTTTTCTGAGTAAATCATATCAGCGATCGATTTTGAAGAGATTTTATAATAAACGAGGGAGAACTGTCCATTTGTATGGATTGACATCATCACCTTTTGTGTCAATGCTACAAGCGAGCAGTTTCGAGATCATTTCAGAGTCACAGAACCAACACTGATTATATTACAAGCCGACAGTACAGCCATCACTGAAGTGCACTCTTGAAAGAACAAACGTGTCCCCTCTATTTGTAGCTGTGCAGCCGGTGACAGACAGACAACACAAGCGGCTTTGACGATTACACCACTACATCTCGTGCACTGTAATCCTACACCGCACTCTCATTATAACTGAATAATTGTTTGGCGTGTGTAAGGTTGATCAACTGCAAAGGATCAAAACCAAGATATTCACATTTCTGTCAGCAATGATAAAGAAAGGCTTTGTCCAACACGAAGGCAAAAAATTTGAAATGGAATATGCGTCCGGTCCCTTCTTTATTCACCTTCGTTGTGTTGCGGGTACAATACCAATCGATCTCAGTAATATCTATTTAATTATGTGTGTAACCATAGACCCTCGGTCAACAAGGTCTATGGTGCAATGTAACTTGTAGTTTTAAAAGCCACCAACAATTACACAGATGAGAAATCGTACGGTCCGCTTTCCTTTCATAGAAAGCTTCATTCTTCTAGCTCGAGTTAGCACGATGTGCGGAAGTCAGTGGATGCAAAGTAATTTTATCTTTTCAAGTGGTGATATGACGTCACTATGCAGGTATATGTAGAGCAATAATGAGTTACGCTAAATAACCTTTTGTAAATTAGACACGCTGTCATCACCCAGGTGGGCATCTATTCAATCATTGGAACTCTGTTGGTGGTTCAAACTCTTTCCGAGTCGCATATGTGACAAATGATCGATTTTCCGTTCCAAAGACGGGGGAACGGAGGAAAGCAGAGAGTGAAATCATGAAACGACTCAATCAGAATCAATTTGCAGACTTCTTTACACGAACAATTACCTATTATAATTTTGGAATCACGATACTCTCACAAATTATATAGTACATGTAAACACGATAACAAATCTCTAAAGGAAGATCCCCAGCGATACACACGTGTTTTTGAAATTCGCTGTTCTGTAATAAAGTTTTTGTATGATATATTTGCTGTAATGCTATCACATTTCCACAGATGAAACCAACGATTGCATCAACTCGATAGAGCTAAAGTAAAACCTACACAAGTCATCATTACAATCGATCCATCAAACATAGCTACTTTCCGCCAGCGTGACCCCAGGGTATCTTTGGATACACTAGTCTTGTGTTTGACAACGACTAGAAAATAGCATGTTGCCATGCCAATGTCAAACGAAGAAGACATCTCGGCGACAATTCAGTATTCCTCCGGATATTAAGACTGGAAGCGTGGGTCAGTTATTGTCTGCGGAACTATATGCTGTGCCGGATTAGACCTTATCAACCGTCATTCATTACGTCTGTCTCTTTCAGTGACAATCTTGAGGCGGATTCATACTGTTTCAACGTCGGGCGTTCAAATCAAAATGACAATTTCATTATGTTTTTATCCAATCAGTGATTGCTCTTGTCGCGAAATTATCTTTATCAAGTTGCCACCAATCTTTAGAACAACCTTATTGTGCTTAATGTATGGCTTGGTCAATCATTCAGGAAACGGGGGGGGGGGGTCTTTTCTGTGACGATCTGGAGCAGTTCCTGTCGTGTTTTCTGTGCCTTCAATCCATCGTTTAGTCTATGAACATGCGCAGGGAACCTCCAAAAATATTCCAACACAAACAACTCAGCCTAAGTAATTCATGATATCGTATCACAAAAATCAACAGACTCTTTGTTTAGATCTGTTGTGATAATGTTCATATATCAAAGTGTTTAGAAAAAAATTATAACATAAAAAAAGAAATGTTTGGCACTGCATCACACTTTCGCCAACTGTCGAGGACCAGTAACAAACTTCTGTATTAATATTGTCTGCCCTAAATCTAGAGTTGCCATGACACAGCATGTCAAACCAATGAATAGCAATGTGGGAGAACAATTAGTTGCAATAGTCGAGCGTCCTTATAATTTCTACAGTCAATTACTGAAATAACCTGGTTAGAAACTTCACCGGTTACGAAATTTCACTATATATTACATTATTGAATGCGACCTCGGTCTCCGGGTAAGATCACAGACTTCGGGTCTTAGAATTGCCCAGTTTTTTTTCTCATCGCTCGTAATGTCGCAATGGATTAGCGAAGGGCGGCAAACAGGTCGGTAAACGTACCCCGAGGGGAAATTACACTTATTCCTCTAATTAGAAGGACGATTTTCGCCGCCGACCAAATGCCAACGATACGGGGCTTAGACTTCCGTTTGGATTTACTTCCTTAAGAATTTACGTTATGAATAAAACCCGCTCTGGCTTGAGATACGAATCCTCCAGAGAAGCTTTGGTTTAATTTATTTGAATTACAGTGTCTATTTTTGATCATAAATAGCCAAAAACTAATAACAGTCATAAGACGCAAAACAGCCGAGAAATGTTCTAGCAAGATCGAGCTACAGTGATGTCTATCTGTAGTTGTGTGGCATTGCCGCGATATCGCACAGCATTGATGGATTTGCGTTACAGTTCGGAGTTAACTGCTTAAATGATCGTTTGCATGACCCCCGACTAAGGTTAAGCCATCTAGAGAAATGTATACTGAGGTGATGATCTTTGGGGTTTAGCTTTCCAGCGACAACCGCTACCGACAGGCATTTCCATCCACGCCGCTTGTCTGCATTGATCCATTCGACAGGGTTGTCCAGAATGACGCACAACTAAGGCGAGGAGCCCAGTTTGATTTCAGCATTTTCCGCTCGGATAAACGATTAAATGAATCGCAGGTCGAGTTATGATGATGCATCGACCGAAGGAGCGACATCTGATTTAAGTAACCAGGTGGAGGTTTGCAAGCTTCAAAATGTGTCTATTAAATTCCACTTTTGCCACACCGATTCATCGTTTACACTGTTGTAACGTTCACAAGAACTATAGATACAGTTCATTTAGTTGTCAAGTGTTCACGATAACATCTGCGCAACCATAGTACAGCATAACCCTCAAACCTAGGGAAATGTAATGTGGAATAACATCAACCTTGACGCACATAATATGCGATATTTAGGTCAGCATTCCAAGTTGCACTAATTACACATATGGATTCATTTCTTTAGCGCGTGTCTCCCTCTATGAATATAGTCCACTTCATATATTACACGCACGCACGCACGCTCCCTCCCACCCATCCATCCACCCACCCATCCACCCACCTACCTACCTAATTACATACCTACCTACTTACCTACCTACCTACCTACCTACCTACCTACCTACCTACCTACCTACCTACCTACCTACCTACCTACCTACCTACCTACCTACCTACCTACATATGTGTATATCTGGATTTGTATGGGTGTTAAGGAAGGTACACCGGCGTGCATCTGTGTGTGTTCAAGTGTTTACTTATGCTTGCCCGGGCCTCGACCAATGCTATTGCATATCCTTGATTTTTGGATACAATTAATAGAGATGACGTCATGTCAAGAGAGGCAAACCGGCTTTTTCCACTGAAAAGGAGTGACTCATGCACGCAGCAATTTGACAGTTGGCGGTCCAATGACGACAACGATCAGCTGATGTCTAGGAAACGTACCAATAATGAGCCTTTCTTCAAATGGAAGGGTGGATTAAGAGTTCGGAATATCGTGTAGCTTCCGAGAATGCTGTTAAATAGCAGTAGGGACCTCATTAAATGTTGATTACTGTTACAGTGGAAGGTTACGGTTGGTTGTAGAGTATGACAAAGGCAGAGGGAATAGAAATTGTCTTTTGGGATTTTAGCGATTGAATTTCTATTTCCTTCTCCCATTCACCGATAATGTACTGACTGACTGACTAAATGTAGCTTGTGTATTCGGCGAGTATGCCAGGTAAATGGAGCAAGAGACAGTTGTCATTGCGTTTTAATATAAACCACTCGTGTCGTCTGATCAAAGAGATGGCTAATTGTCCACATCATTTGAATACATTATGGCAGTTTGTGCCCTGAATAGCAATTAAAGCATTTGTCACACAATAATAAGAGCAGGTCGCGACTTGTTTTGCTTGTTTTAATCAAATCGTATTCCTGTTTGTGAAACGTTTCTAAACACCGGAGCTCAGAATGTCGATTCATTGCGCACCATCTGTCCGTTGTTCTCTACAAGTAAAAATAATGCGACTCCAATTTTCTTCCAAGGCTTCCAGCCTCTATTCATCGCACATGATAATTTTGTTATTAGCTGTCTGGAAAGAAATATAATCCAATCAGTGTGCGAAATTAAGAGAAAATAGCTTCAGGTCATAAGGACCTGCACCAAGCCAAAGCTTCAGGTCCTTACAGAAAACTGCTGGTCCTCAGTAACTGCAGTTTTTAATGACCTGTATTACCATTAAAGTCAACACTCTCTTCACCAATACTATTCTTTTGAATGTTGCAATCTTTAATTTTTCATGTCCTTTGAACAACGGAGTAAGCAAGTATTCACTCCAAAGTAAATTGTTCATATAGATTGCAGAGTAGTTAAGTGAATGATCATGAATCATTCATCTACATTATCTGGAATCTGAAAAAGATCACAGCCTTCATCTTCCTCACCGTCATGCGCACACATTTATCAATGTTTTCCACCATGGAGGGGGGGACTATGGGACTAACAGGAGAATTTGACATTTTTTTCTAGCCATGTCAAATCTCCCACTCTCAGACTATAAAATTATGTCAAACACCCAGAGGCAGGGGAATACAGGCGATGGTTTTTAGCAGTTTACGAGTGTATGTCAAACTTTTCAGAGTCATTTTAATAACTTTAAGTTTTCAAAGGGCGATGTGACCCTTCAATCGCTCAGGCAAAACTTTTCGATCAGAAATCATGCGTTCATTTCCACGAGTGGCGGCGTGTGTCATTCATGTTGTCTGCAATTTCTATACGCTCGATCTCGATAGCAAAATGAGATCGGCGTTTGTCATGCATATTTTTCCAACGAATCTTGCCGTAGCAGCGTATTAAACTCCTCTATGAACCGTTTATGTTTTGAACGCTTCTATTGAAAATCAAGGAAAGAAAACTGAGTCAGTTTGATAAAATGAAGGATTGAAGGGCTGTATTATGAATTCCGAACAGTCGAAATGTGGAACTAGTGAAGTGATACTGGGTGTTGTCGTCATATAACACCGATATGCTAACAGAGTTACACTCACTAGACGAGTATTATTATAATGTTGTATCGCATTGTTGCACCAAAATCAATCCATGAATATAATTAGCTGCACCGTGCTTTGCAGATCGCAGGGATTAGACTATTAGTAGGCCTAAATGTAAAATGTCGCAAAAAAATTACTATGTTGCGACAATGTCATCCCCCCTTGTCTGGCATACCATAGCGATCGAATTCCCCAATACCAGGCCACGAAGTGCGATCAACCCTGTTGCCCTGCACTCCATCATTGGAAAACATTCATAGGTGCATGACATTCAAGTCTGAATCACATGATTCAAAGTCAGTCATCATCTGCATCTGTTACAGATCTTGACGGATAAATTTTCATTATTTATTCCAAATTCCAGTCGGTCATATGGTCCGACATGTTGCTAAAAACTTTCGGCCCGACGAGAAATCTGTCGGTCTCGGACCGTCGGACCGACGTTAATTTCGCACACTGAATCCAATTTGAGTTGTCATTTCCATACAAATCGTGTCGCCTAACAATCAAATTCTGTGTTCCCTCAGCACCTTTTAATCTAATTTCTGTGCCCTGTACTCATGCAGTTTTTGCTCCCTGCATAGGCAAGTATTTACTCAGTAATTCAATTGAAAAGATCGACCCGACTCCATAATAACTGAATTTGCTCTATCCACCGGCTCAATGTATTATGAATTCCTTTATGCGTATGTTCTTCATATTTGTTGTTGTCTATTTCCACAAAGAAAAACTTACTTCATAGTTCATGATATAAATAATCTTCAGGATTCTTGCGTTCTTGAGACTGAATTACATTAACGCGGGAATAATCATCTTCCTTGAGTCTGCATTTGCTGTTTACCGACCAATTTTATTGGTAGTCATAGATTTGCGTATTTTCCCTCTGCAGCGATTTCAAAACAGGCTTAGTTTTGCTTATGGCACTGTGTCATATCTTGTTTTCGTTATCGCCACTCTTAATACTGCAATTTACATTTATAAACTTCTCCCGTGCAAAAGAAAATGACTCTCTTGCCTAGCTCTCTTGATCAAAGACAGTCGTCCTACTAAACTGTGTGAATATGATGTCGATTTACCTCTCTAAGATTTCACAATGAACGAATTAAAATATTGATAGACATATCATCATGATCTTTTTTATCACATTAAACATTAGTATCTAATGTTCTAGAATTATTGCCGAAAGATGATCTATAAATAAGAAAGCTAGAAAGCTAGAAAGCTAGTAGCTAGCTAGCTAGCTAGCTAGCTAGATAGATAGGGTATGTTGGCTGACAGACACATTCTAACTCATAACTTGCTGAGTGAAAGATGAACAATATGTATTTCCAGTTATCAACCTTCCCCTCCTTCAAACTCGCAAACGACAAAGTTTTTTTCTTCTCTGACCAGGCTGAGTCAAATCTCGCGAGACTCATGTCCACTTTTCAAAGTGAAAAGTGCAGCCGTGCATCAAAAACGAAACTTGGCAGTGCTCACAATAGAGCAAACAGTAAAAGCAGATGCTGCAAAACAGTGAAAGATCGTGATCTTTTATCTAATATCTGAGAGGAACTTTGCTGTTATGCATTTCATTTCCTGGCTAGTCATATTACTCTTTAATGTACTATACAGAAACCTCCATGACAACTTTCTCCCATTTAAGTTTGAAGTGAGTCCAAACGAACGTAACGATTGAACAACTATTCAACCGGCGACAAGCGTAGCACCATTTCCACGCGATTTCCTTGCTTGTCATATTACTCTTTTATGTACTACACAGAAACCTCTATGACAGCTTTTTTTCCATTTTGGTCTCCGAACGAACGTAATGATTGAGAAACTGTTCAACCGACTGACAACCGTACCAACATTTCCACGCGTTCAGTATATGCCACACAATTTCAAACCCAAAACCAAATAAATATGGCAAACCCAATATCGAACCTTGAACTGGGCAAAACGTCCAATAACTTCTTAGGTAGAATAAGCGAACTATGAATGTAGTCATTTGCATCAAATACTTGTTAATGTCATCTCTGTCTTTCGTAAGTGAGAGAACTGTCTCCTGAAATCATTGGTACGTTCGTATCATTTGTGGATCATGCAGCTCTAATTCACATGATGGTGGCTATTAAGGATGGTCGAATGCACGGAATCTTTCCCCGCAATGTGACAGTAAATATCATTTTCCTATAGACATTTCTAGAATTTCATAATGCATTAACTGCAGATGTTTTCCGTGAAAATATGCACACGCATGTGTAATAATTCCTATCTTAATAATACACGCACAACGAAAGCGACAGCTTAAAAACACCCACATGGAACAGTATAGTAATTTGTCATAAACACTCGAATATTACCAGAAGGGCCGTCTGTTCAGTCCCGTGTCAAGTATAAAGAGCAAAAACATTCAGTTACACATATGGCTTATTTTGGTATTTCTTGATAATTTCTTTTTCAAAAATATTTTGCCAAGCTAACGGTAAACTCGAGTTGGCATAAAGCGTTGCTAGCGTTTTCTGTCCTACGGCGAGCAGGTACAGAACAATGAAGTGCACATGATATCCCTGGATTCTGTCTCATCCAGATGTTGATGTCAGGCAGGACTTTGAGTTCTTACGCACAGAAAGATCTACGGCGGAAAATTGATCTTTGACCCAACCCAAACGTTCCGAGAAACAGTTTGTATACACAGATACCCCTTTTTACTTCCCTGTACTATGAGCAGAATAATTGCAGGTGAAGGAAAATCTACTGAACATAGATGAATAGAAGTTTTGTAAATAAAGACAAGAAGACATTGAATGACTGCGTTTCCAAAAGAGAGTTTCAATCACGCCAATGATATCATAACAGAAGTAAGGCCACCTGCCAATCATCACTCAGCGTGGCTAGTGAAGAATGTTCACTTCCCTAGGGAGTCCAGCAAAAGAGAATATCGCACGATATAATTCACAGCGAGGGGGTGCAGCTGGTAAAGCGACTATTTTAACGGCGCACAAGATTTGGTTGCCGGCTTCCATGAGAAATGTATTTACTCTCATATCAACAAATACAAATTCTTACACCTTTAGCTTTGTCCTTTCTTCGACAATCGGATGTCGGTTCAAAGTGGACATTAATGTTGAATTTTCTGCCGCACTCTGTTAGCAAGTGACATCTTCCGTGGATTTCCCATCTGGTAGAACTGACGAGAGATTCCCAGAAAGTTTAACGTGTATCTGACGCTGTATCGTTTGGCTCATTCGAAAGCAATAATATCCGAAGTGAAAACAGCAATAATCAATAGATTAATCAGGCAGTCAATCAATCAATTAATCAATCGATTGATCGAATAATCTGTTGAATAGAAGGACTGAGCAATCAATTGCCATATTTGGAAATGATGCGACAAATCTGTCATATCTGTACAGCCGACAAACGTTAAACACAGGTACAAATACGCCACTCGCCTGAGCAAAAAAACGATCGACAAGTTCAGTCGGTTTTTACTTGACAGCTCTAATATCTCCACGTGTTCGAATAAAGTGTTTCTTACGCCAAGAGCTTTAAAATGAGCCCCAAGGACTCGTATACTAGAAAAGAGTTGAGGCGCGCTCTATACCTGAAAGGTGCAATAGCTGTAACGTTTGGCTTTCATTAGTTTTAGTCTTTAAAACAAATGCTTTTTCCTCTTCTTCTCTTTAGGATTGTTGAAACGTAATCGACAATTAGACTTGCAAACACGACACATTTGTACTAACTGCTGTTTTATCATTGATAAATGAATTCTTGTCACGACTAAAAGTCAGTTGTCAATAACAACATGACAAGAAAGATTACGAATATTGCACATATCCAGCCATACATACATACATATACATACATACATACATACATGTACATCTAGGTGTTGACATAATTTTACGCTGGGCATTTCGACGTACTAGGTGTGAGACTAGAACAAGAAATCACATTTCCGAACAATAATATAAACATACAGGAGAACACCTCACAAAATACGCGAAGAGTTGAAACTGATGAAGCTTTAATGTTCTACCGTTTATTTTACTCGTAACATGTCGCCCAATGAAAGCCTGTCAAACTTCTAGATCCTCCGATCACTACGTTATTAACCAATACCGAGACCGAGAGATCGAGAATTATATGTGACGATGACAGCTTTGGAAGACTTATCACTCAGGAAAAATAACATACAGATATATAATTCATAGGCCTAACTGTTAGTACATGCTCATTTCCCCTCTCATTGCTGGCGGTTTCACCGAGCCGAAAATATTAGCACAAACTGTGTTAGTCTTGCGTGGAGACGGCTTGTATAAATATTTACCAGTGCTTGCCTTACAACGCCCGGTAACAATTAGACTTGTATGTCCTTAGATGATGCTTTTTTCGTTCGATTATTCACCCTTGTAATGCAGTTAAAAGATCCACCAGGGATGTGTGTTCGACCTCTGATCCTAATGGGCAACTCATGTAACGACTGTAAACATTCCATGCGTCAAACCTTCAACCGCATCCCGGGCCTCTGCGGAGTCCAGGATAAGAACAAACTTTAGCCGTCAATGAGGCAAGCACTCCAGATGTATAACGGCATGAATTTAGGAAGGAAGAGTTATATGCTAATATCTCGGTAAGGGTGTCATCTGGACCAATGATGGAACACCCGTGTTACCATGGCAACTTACTTTTGATTGACGTTCATCTTGCAAGACAGGAACAGCTATGCATTCAATCTCCGCACCCCGAGCAATTGAGATGATTTCACCGGGCATAGATCGATAGGTTCCGTAACCGCTTTTAGCTTTTTTCTGTCTCCAATAATCTGACCATGGTGTCTTGTATTTCCAGGAATAGAAAACCTGGGCAGAATGGCGACGGCGTAATATGAGAAGTCCGCAACATGACAATGCTACTAGAATACGGTCTAAATCATGGAATAAAATTATTTCCTTTTGAAAGCGCCATTTCCATCATCTCCTGGTCCCATGACGCGATTTCTCAATCAAACTCGACTAATCTGTCTTAAATGAGGTTTTAGTGATCTTGTAAAGAGATACTGATCTCATAATTTATATTCATATGAGCTGTCCCGGGGAACATTTGCACGGTATATGTACGTACACATAACACACTGACTATGTTCCATGTGCCATCTTCTTTTCGCTGAAGATAAGTTGGGTTTAATACATGCAAATGGTTGATAAATTGTACTCTTAGCTGTGACATTTCACAATATTTCCGTTATTTTATCACAAAACAAACCAGTTTCGGTGAACTTTTCTCTCATTCTTATCCGTAACGTATGTTGTCATACAAAGTCCTATCCTTGCCAACAAAATGTATAGTGTTTGAAAAGTAATCTTACTGATACTGATACCTTTGATGAGTGGATTCAAGTCCGGATTAAAATTCAGATACCAATAATGAAAATTTCATACATAGAGGCCGTAATAGCAGGCTGGACAATATTCATTTTTACATAATTATGAAAGCGGTAAACGAAACTGATCTCATAGTTACAGAAAAGAACAAAATTACCGAAAAACACAAAAAAAATGATGGCGCCTAATATCATAGAACACTAACACTTTCATCATCAATAGTATAAGTAGTATAGTATAAGATACTTTTCCTGTTGCCGTATAAAGAAAGGTACCAATTACAGATACATCTCTCACCTTTGGTCGCCAATTTAAATACTGGTTTACCTATATAATCATGTATTATCAGAGGTAATGGCATGAATTCCCGATTCAATGGTATTACTGTCGCCGATGGCTTCTCTTGTAATAATGCTGCAGTATTTGATATTTTTCTCATTGTATGGTCGCGGTCTGCCTGAAGGTTAACTGTCAATGCGACAATGAGGATCATAAAAAAGGTCGGGATTATAAAAACTGCAAGATCATTTATCTTTGACCGACTCTTAAACTTTCGATAAGCAATTGGGTAATTTACATTTCTAGATAATCATTATTTTGTTATCTACTCTCCATAGTTTTTACCTTTCTCAATTTTAAGGAAATGAGCTCAGAAATCCTCATGTGACTTTTATGTATAGTATCACGTCTGACATTATTTTGTATCCGCGTCATTCAAAGCTATGGAGAGCTTGACAGGGGTGTTTTGTCAAAGAGCTTTAAACGCGAAGCCATTGTGTAATTGCTTAATCGCGTGTCCACACCAATGCATCTCCGAACAAAGCCACGTTAAAATGAATCAATGCGTCGAGATCCAATCATACGTCAAACTGTTTAAATGCTTGCCGGCATTTTCTCTGACCTCGGCCACCGGAGTGCTTCACTGCGTGGTCTGGTTTATTCCTCTGACATTTTAAAAGACTGAAAGTTCAAAGTGACACGCTTTCTCTTTCTTGTTCAAGTTGTTGAAAATACACTGGGGCACGGGGAAGGGAACACGATAACAAGTAAAACATTGAGCACCAAGTACCAACTATCTAACGTTGCTCTCCACTTAACCCGAATGCATCATATCGATTAGGGATGACATAATTTTTATGAAAACAGAATGTCACAGCTGGAATAAGATAGAATAATAACAAGAAGTGGAACATCGCATTAATGGTATCGTGTAAACATACCAAGCGTTAGCGACGAGAGGACGAACTGATTATTCAATCGCCACAGTGCATTCGCTTCAAATGATCACTCTGGGTTCGACTGTTTCGGCTCGACGATTTGACTTTGGCTAAGAAGTTGATGTGCGCCTCTATCTGGCGCTGTGCATGAAATCACCCGAAGGTGGTTTCCAAGCATCGCGTCTACAGACTCAATGTCATTGCGTGCGTATACTCAGCTTCATGATCACGGGCGATGATTATCCCAAGGGTGCTTACACCGATATCAACCAACCCGTTCCTCAAATCCCGCATAAGTATGCCAAATCCCGTACATGATACGATATTGGTTGTAAATATTGCCCCTGATAAGGCTGTATTCTATTCTTACTCACCTCGGGTTCGTTGGCGTTCTGTAGATCGGTGGCTGCGGAAGATTCCCGATTTTTGTGTACAGTGTTAGGAAAGCCGCGGCACAAAGCGCAAAGAAAAACCCGGCAAACGTTTCACCATGTTGGGTACTTCGTCTCGATCAAGTTCTCAGCTCTGCTTTTGGTTCAACATACCATGATATCAACCTAAGTGTGTTCGCCCTTGATCAAGTGATCCAAGCGACCTGTGAATTTCATCTGCGTGCCCGGATGCTGGGTTTACAAGTCACGGTGTAGCGAACGCCGGCGTTGTGGTTCAGGGAACATGAGATTGCGTGTACATCACTCTTTGTGCTCAGCTCGGCATCTCTAATATCCGATTCAGTGTGTGGCTTTGTCGACTGAGTGGGCCATGTTACATTATTCACACATTCTCTGTAAATATAGGTCTACCAATCCAGACAAAATACCGCGCTCAGTGTGTGCAAAGACCTGGCGTGTCTATACCAATGAACACTTCTCACCATTTAAATTCAAATCACGTTGCCGGTCGATCGGTATCACATGTACTGCCCGTAGAGCTCCTCATCTGTGTTCAATAGCGACACGGTGGAAGCAGGTACATTGTATAGGTCGTCTAATGCGCTCACTAAGCTGCAGAGATTCTCTCACTAGGCCATGTCTGGGTCGTGGTGTCATCGGAAAGCTCGTATTCCTCTGATTTCTGAAAGGGAGACAGAAACATGTTTGTTGGGTTTCGTCTTGCGAGCAGTATAGATCACAACTTTGACTTTCGCTGTTAGAACCCTCAGTGGGTTATGCGAATTAATGTTTACTTATAAGAGCAGTGCCATCTGGCTTCCTCCATGTTCAGCTCTGACATGTATCCACCAGAAATGACCCTGTCTGACTCACAACCTGAAACCAGGATACCTTTCATGCGAGCCACCTTTGAAGTTTTACTGAAAATAGAACTTCCGTGCTGTTTTCTCGACGCGATGTCATGCGTATGCTATCAGAAACTCGATGTGATCGGCGAAAACTGATCTTTCCCCGCGCAGACACCAAGTCGGTACAGTTGACTTGAAGAATTCCAATCCAAAACAGAAGTCGTACAGAAAAACAGCCCGTCTGTTTGACTTCAAAAACTCTGCCTAATAAATCTGCATTCTGTATTCCATGTCACAGGCGATAGAGCCCCGCTGCCGCACTGCCCATCTTTGCACAAGCCCAGTCACAGTGTTTGTTAATTGTGACCTCCAGAGGTTCTAATTCGAGAGCCCGAAGCGTAAAGTAAGTCGCCTTTGATAGACTTAAACATGGTTAATTACGGATCAAATTACAAAAGGTGCGCTAGGTGGCACTCTTTATGAGGACCTTTAGGTGCATTTACGGGGCGGGAGATGAGTCTTGACGGGGTCATGTACTCAGGGCACTCAGTCAGCCGTGTACCACACATAATATATATCTTTATACCGATACAGAACAGTGTCGTCGTTCAAAAATAACTCAGTTCATTTTCCGTCTGCGGATACTGTAACAACATATTTTTATAAATTTGCAGCTATGTTTGGAACGCCTTATGATGTTACCTTTTTGCCCGCAGTTTATGATATTGGAAAGTTGGTACAAACTGAAAACTGCTCGCTGGCATTTGCAACGCACGCATTAAATCTGGATCAGTAATTTCAACTTCGCCTAATTCCGTCATACATAGAGGGGCGTGGTTTCTTCATGCACGGCTTAGAGATGACCATTTTTTTATCAGTAAAAGTTCCAACTGTCGTCCCTTTAAAGTTTTTTTTTAAACCTTCATGGTACCACGTACACATTTTGTTATTCTCACTTTACTTAATGCTTTTATTTTCTAGTGCTCTATCAGTTATAACTTATCTTTCCAATTATATATTTTAACGAAACGATTTGATCTGCACCAGGGAAGTCATTTTAAGAGATGGTTTTTACATCTAAGTATGAAGCAAGATTTATTATTCATTGACATTAAATTAACATCCATCTTTCGTATACTGAAAAAATCCATTAACTATCGTCCCAGTGAAAGTATCAAATATCAGTGTCTTACATTTGTTTCATTAACTAATCAGTGGAATTTTAATATCAATGAATATACCCTGAAGCATCAAAATAGCGAAACTGAATCTTGTAAAATATTAATGCATTTATATTGTTTTATCCATTTTTGTTATCGGTATTTATCAAGAGAGAGTAAAACCCTGCAACCCTGATGAGATGTCTGTCATATTCCAATGCCAAAACTAAGCTTAATAGTACGGTGTGTAAACCAGTTACAAATTTGATACATATTTTAGTAAATTCTGCGTTCAAACGCAAGGTGAAAATTTATTCTTCTTCATTATCAGGTGCTAGATGTCTCTCTGAAAACAGCCATAAGTGTGTTTAGAGAAAGATTCGATGTGGAAATACTAGTATTCACCAGCCCACGGCAGTTCGTCAGTTTCCAGTCTACATCACGCTGTACACATGCCTGATACAGTGTTTTATGTTAAGTAACAACCCCACTTTGTGTAGGCCTGCATTCTGTTTTAATATGCATGTAATATGCGTGATGAAGACAGACGCTTCCCAAGTCAATGCATTTCACGAGGGTTTATCCATCCTTCAGGCAAAATGCATGAATGAATGAACTTGATGGAAAATATGTTTAATATTTAACAGAGAAAATACCGCTCGGTAGCAAGGCGTATACCGAAGATGCCTCGCAGCTAGTTTTCTTCCGTCGCTAATTCTTTGTTTTGCCGAGGCCCTACTACTTGCTTCTATCAATTACCAATAGGTCTGTACCACGTGACTGTAGTAGACAAGATGAGGCCTCTCGACCCTTGACCTCGGCGTCTTTCATATGCAGGCAATGTGAAAGCATATAATACAATATTGAACCACTCGGCGAGTGGTATACACCAGGCGTAATTTTGCAATTGAGAAATCTCACGAGGTTGCACAGAAAACGCCGTTGGCCCGCTATCCCACAAACGTTTTGATGTGTTTCACATTACGTTGCTTTGCACTTTCGCTGTTTGCCATTGCGTGCATCGAAGGCAATGTGTTAACAAAGTAAAACTAATCTCTTTGTCTGTTCGCTGTGGCCAAATATACCATTCTAACAAACATATCAACTCCAAACTTCAATGAGTATTCGTTAAATTTCATTTTCCTCGACTAAAATTGCACAGATTGTAAGTGATACGAATCTTAGAGAATCGAAGCAAATCAATCAATGTCAACTTTGAACAAATTAAATTCTAAAACGAAAATCGATTTTCTTTTTTTCCGGAGGAAAGTGCGAGCATTGATGTTCCGCCGCAGTTATCTCGCTTTGATCTGCCTTGACTTGCCGCTCAGCTTAGCTCTGATCGAAAACCGACATCGCTGATGACAGAATTATAATTCAAGGTAGGTAAACTTCTCAGGGTCCACTTATTGAAAATGCCATGAGGTTAGAGCGGCTCATCAGAGTGATTAAGAGAACACAAACTGAGAACATCTGCCCATTCTCATATCTTGACTTAATGGGTAGACGAGATGTGTGCAAGATTGAAGCTTGGAGCGTACATGTAGTCGCGATGAATTGTGGTCGTCCAAATGTAGTGTTTCAGCAGTCCTGCCGTACTCTATCCCTTAACACGTTTATACCGAGACGGCTTTCTCACAGTGTACATGTATCAAGTTTACCGGGACTTAGCCAGAAAATATACAAGCTTATTTGAAGAGACAGTCGCCGTTGCCCCGAGACGTATCTTTTCCGTCTTCGATTGCTTTGATCAAAAAAGACGCTGACTCAGGGGAGTTGCGGGGTCGAGGACGAATTATGAGCCTGAGGAAAACAAGTAATGAACAAAAAGAAGGAAGAAAATGGTTTTGGTCCCTACTGGGAATTATATGTTCACAAGATATCTCTCTGCGTTAAATTCGATGCATCAAAGTTGTCTCAAATATTTTAACATGATATCAATGGTAGAAGACAGAATTTTCTAGCTTTATTTATGCTCCTCTGGAGCCAAGAAAATTCCGTTGTAATTCCGCCATGAATTTGTGATAGTAGAAAGTGTGCAAATAAAACCGAAAAAGGTAGCAATTATTGTTATTACTACATTTATTCTCAGATGCAGGATTGGCGAAGTGAGACGTGGCGATCGGCAACATGCGCGGCTTTGGCGTTGTTTCATCATTTCCCCAAGAAATCACCCGCGTCAATCGGCGACCAAGATTCGGTCTCGTAGGGTTTGTTGATTATTCTTCATTCCCAAAATCACAAATTTGTTGTATTTTGTCAGTCCAGAAATAACTTTCATTGATTAATGTTCTTCAGAATGCTTGAATATATACTCTGGTATGCAGAATTTTGTCAGGAAATTACTGTACCGAAAACAACGCCATACCCCATACAGCGTAATTTATGCTGATGTAAGTTACAGATACTCAAATGAGAGACAGCAATTCTAAAATAATTAATTAATCAATAGATTGTTAATTATCAATTAATGTATTATTCAAGTTCTGCTACGGATTTCTATACCTGGTACAGAGAGGGCTTAAATCGTAAAACTAAAGTGGTCTAAATAAACTCACATTGACACTAAAATGAAAATCGATAAAAATGGCAAGTTTATTTCACAGTCACGTGAGGACAAGGCACTATGCAGATCCTCGAGAAACGGGATAGTGTTTGAACTGACAATGCCCCATTAAACTGTTTCATTCTCGATCCAAATTTTGCTTATTGCCAAATAATGCTGAATATGCCACTGTCTGTTTCAGTTTGTTTCTTTCGTATTATTGTTGAAAATCTACTAGTGTATTTCAGTCTGTGCTGTTCGTGTTTGTTATATAAAAATTCATCCATATAGTCATTTTAATTTAAGGCCCTAAACGAAGAACAATGCCCCAGAATAATAGGTTTTATTGTCCTTAAAATTTCAACATACAACTGTATTGGTAATAGATGAAGTACTTCTTAGTGATGGAAGTAAAGCTATTGTAATGCGGAGATAAAATGTCTTTAGATGATTTTCCTCTCACCATTTTCTGTGCACGGTATCGCGTTGTATACACTACACATTAGGTGAAAGTAATATAAAGAAGTGCAACGTTTTCATGTATGAACGCAGCCATAGATGTGCATGCTCGCCTATATACATACATACATACATACATACATACATACATACATACATACATACATACATACATACATACATACATACATACATACATGCATGCATGCATGCATGCATGCATGCATGCATGCATGCATGCATACATACATACATACATACATACATACATACATACATACATACATACATACATACATACATACATACATACATACATACATACATACATACATACATACATACATACATACATACATACATACATACATACATACATACATACATACATACATACATACATACATACATACATACATACATACATACATACATATACATCTTTTTACATACATACATATACATACATATTTTTACATACATTCATACAAACATCTTTTACGAAAGCGACGGTCGCACTGGCGGCAAAGTTTAATAGATGCACGGTGTGTTAGACATAATCACTCCAATTTCACGCCAACTGAAAGCTGTTCTTTGAAGCGTTCACGATGGAGCTGATTTCATAATAGATGGTGGTGATCTTCTCATGCTGAAAACTGACGAAGTCTTTTGACACAAAGCAATTCACAGCGGTACATCAAAGGCAAAGTCATGTAGAAACTTAGCAAATAAAATGAACGTGTATCGCCCACGGTACGACATTTTCATGTAGATATCTTCTGAAGCTGGTTGATAGAAGTTCACACAACTTTTTGCATCCGTTCATCAATTAGGGGTTATTATCACAGAATTGAGAAAAGCGATCATTTCGCGGTCGTTTTAACCTCTTACCTGCTCGCATGATTCAATTGTACTCTTCCCCCAAACATACCGTTTTGAAGGTTAATTGACCTCGATAGTCGATTCCCATAGAACCCTTAAAGAGGACTGGATCGGAACTTGGTGGGTCTTACGAATAGCGTCAATTATTTTCTATAACCTCACTTCAATGCCTAATGTGTTCTTTGGAGTTCACCGGATTTGAAAGGGTCAACGGCTTCCCTTCGATCGAGACCAGTAATTGATATAGGGCTCAATGCAAAGCCAATAAATGCCGTGGAAACCGAAAAAAGATTAAAACAAATCAATTTAGTGCGCACGTAGTGTTCAAACAACAGAATGTTAACATTATTTCTGGTTTTCTAGGAAAAAGTAATACTTTTCGTATATTACCAGGATAATCTGTAAAGACATTATACAGTATTGCTTTTGGAATACAAACACATATAGTGTGATAGTGTTTTGATGTTTCGATTGACGTGGCATGAATGGGCAGATTGAAGGCAATTAGGATAATAATTGTCATTTTCAAAGCTCAAAGTTTGGAGGGACGCAAAAAATAACTGTTTCTGTGTAATAATCTAACCACTCATATGTGCGACGTGTCATGGACAATTTCATCAATTTAGGTAAACCATACTAACAGATAGCGTAAGTATATGTTACAGTAGTTTCATACAATGAAAAAAATATGATGGGCGGTTTTTTAGACTTTCAATTTCGTGGAAGTTGTACAGCAATGTTAAGTATCTTAAAAATCAAGCTATGAGTGACATAGATATATGGTCTTCCGTTCATGAAAGACTATACATGAGTAATATGAATTGCTAGTAACTTGTCAGTTTTGCAGTAAAGAGCACAACTTAATACCACCAACGACACTGTCCCCTCAGGGTTTTGTGGCTGCTATCCACACGGGACCTCTGTCTCGGCCTGCCCCGTACTAATCGCCTGTTTGCTTACCTAACAAGACATTTCGACTTTCAAAATATTGCACCCTACTGGTTCCAATATATATAATGCTCTAGTTTTCCCGCAGGCATCTAAACACCATTTAAGCCCGAAAATCTTTTCTTTCCTCCGCTGAAGTCGGATGACTTGTGGATCGGATGTTGAGAAGATGCCAACGACTTCAGTCTCGCGCCAAAATTTTA
The DNA here is from genome assembly GCF_041260155.1 of Ptychodera flava. Lineage (NCBI taxonomy): Eukaryota > Metazoa > Hemichordata > Enteropneusta > Ptychoderidae > Ptychodera > Ptychodera flava. The sequence goes on from NC_091946.1 coordinate 24,336,749, forward strand.
CACCCCAGGCCTGTCGAAGGCTCTAGACTTGTAAGCGCAAGATTGAACCAGTCCATGTCCACATGTCTTCGACTCAAGCAAGGAAGAAGAGGAAGTGCCAGCTCAGACTCCAAGCTGTGTGGTGCGTGACGGCCGGCTTCCAGTGTTGCATCATGGGTATGTACATTAAAGAAGCCGCTGTGGTCTTCAAAACCCTGTGCTTGTTACCAATTCCACGTGATTAATTTAGATCTAGCTCTGTAAGCGTACTCCAGCTTTGAAGAATTTCCTTACAAAATATTTCCAAATTAGCGACATCGTATTACTTGTGGCTTGATTTTCGACTCAATTATAAAATTCTTCCGCCCTGTAAAATAAGAACGTGCTTTCCTATTGATACCCGAGTTGAGCGATGAAATTCCACCAATTATTCGATATTCATTCTCTAGAATACCCGCGTGCAGTTGATGAAAATGAAATCCCCGACATCCTCGACCATCGGAAATTCAACTGAGTACAACGACCCCGGTGAGTCAGGAAAGACGTTCGACCAATCAGTAAAAAGTGAAAGAAAAAAGTGTCGTGCACCTTTTATAACAAGGCTGAGTGGAAGCGACGTATTGATGAATTAGAAGATGTGTAACAGGACACCGGTTCGATTTTGGTACAGAGCACTACACGCACCAGTGCGAGGTAACGTAATTGGCAAATCCCCGGGAGCTGTGTTCTCCTCGCCCTTGTCTGTATTAGCAAAGGGTACCGCTGTCGAATCGTGCTGGGCGAAAGCCCAAGGAGAATTGAAACATAAAGGGATGTAGCTGTCGACATCAATGAACATTGACACATTTTGGATTAGAGACTTCATCTACTGGTCTCTCGAAAACGAACAATAACTATGATGCTAGTTTTCCGAGATAGCTGACTTTTCTGCAGTCAAACAAACAAACAAACGTACAAACAAACAAACAGGACAAATTCAAATTTATTTTATGTACAAATGACAATGTACTATGAAGAAATGTGAAGTAAGACAGTCGAGTGTATCTTAACTTGCAACATTATTTTTCATGGTAATAGAGTATGCATCCCGTTTTTTGAAACGTCCTGTTGTCGAGTAGCTCTGTCAGTTGATAATTTGTAAGAAAAACCTTTCCATGCAGTGTTCGCTGGAGATTGTTTTATATGATTGTCGTGTTTCACATGATCGTTATTTTCATATCACTACGTTTTCAAGTTCTGAATTTTTACTTTTATGTAGAGTGCGTTGATATCAATTTTAGCATGGCTACGTAAAAGTACATTTGAGGCGCGTCAATAAATCAGCGTTACTTACATGACCAAAAACGTCACAAAGTTCCCTTGTCTGGCTTCAATTGTCTGACCTTGACACACCCTGTAAGTATAAAGATGTATTCATCGCGGAGAATGTAATATATACAGCTATATCAAATGTTGATTGTTGCGTTTGAAAAACTTGAAAGTGCTGGAATGTTCTCAGACGTATAAACCAACACTGTGTACCTGAACGTGCCTGCGAATAAAGAAAGGGGACGAACAGCAATGAATCACAACGCTTGGGGACTTATTTTCATTACAGGTTTACAATCGTTGAGGAGTAGAAAAAACAGGTTTGATTGTTTTTGCTCGATACCACATCCCCGTGTTTGCACATCTCAAACGGGAACTGAGTATATTTGTACTTACTGGGACACATGGTTTGTCAGACATCGACTCCCTAGGATGATCGGGTTTTCTCTCATTACTTGTTTCGAGACTTCGTTGATTCGAAGCGAGGTCCAGGGGTCAACTTTATAGAGAAATCTGCTGTTAGTTTAATGTGTTTTCTGTACATTCCCTGGATGATAGTATTACCATACCTGCCGTGTCGAAGAAAACTTTCACATTGATCATTGAAAATGTTCTTTTTCAAGATGGCGTATTTCTTGATAGTGTCTTTACGCTTATGTAAGTCAATTACTCTGGTTAAGTTTGATAAATTATCGTAGTATACTGTAGTGTAACAAAATTTTAAAATTTGTGACGTTACAGATGACTGTAATTTTATTGGTTGCGATTAGCAATGACGGACTTCCTCGTAATGCAACTTACCCTGTAGCTGTATTCGTTCGACGACTATAAGAATAGCGTCATGGATGCCAAACTCAGGTCATGATTATAATATTAATATCATGGAAGTGCGCTGTTCTAGACAAGAACTGAAACCATTATTATTTTTAAACCACGAACGCAGCACACAGAGTGATACCGGGCTCGTAGACTAGAATAAAACGTTAATAATGTCATTAAGGTGACAGAAATGTCCGTTCAACGATAGTACCGAACAGTTTTAATACCCCTTGCAATATACTTTAAATATGTGAGTTACTTTGTCCGGCAGCTTTGTGCCTTACATGTTTCGTCACATTTTGTCGTCTGCTTCTCCGACTTCATAGAATCATATTGAATTACACAAGAAAGAAGTCAGCATTCAGAAAAATCCTGTATTTAACTATAACTTCTCATCTCAATCTCAGTTACCTGGACCATGCTTCCGGTTTCACACCATCGTCATACATTTTGAGGCGGAAATATACGGTGACCAAAAGAGCCTAAATTTTTTACTTAGATAATTTCGTTTTGGCGATCAGATTTCTCTTACGTGGTTTTGGAAATTCTGAGATCTGACATTTAATGTGTCCACGATGCGGGGAAAAACTGGCGTCACCCTGGATTATAACTTCTACACATCACAGATTGTCTGCCAGACAACATTAGGTGGATTAGCTCTATCCGTCTTCTCATCACTCTTGAAACCCCTAAATAACTCGTCTGGGTTTTTTACATTATCCTATCTAATCGTCGAAAATCTTGAATAATAACTACAATGAAAAGGCAGCTGCATGCTTGCTAGTATACAAGGTCAGAAGGTCTACACAAATAGTTTGGTCACATCTCATGTCGTTAAATGGCTATCGATTAAGTCTTATAATATACAGTTTCATCGATTAGCTTATTTTCAATTTCAGAGATTTGACTGGCTATCTCACTAAATCTTCTTATAAAACCAGGGCGACCTCGCTCCCCTTGCGTTTGTTTGTTCTCACACCAATTGTTGTCATGGTAACTAAGATAAAAGATCACCTGTAAAAAAAGGTAAGACTCTTTAGAATGTGGAAAATACAACCTTCTACCTTTCTACCTTCACCATACCAGTCTTGTATTTCTAAAATATAGTCGTCGTATTAATTTCTTCAAAATATTGTCTTTCATTACCCATATTATCGTACTTTCTATTTCGGTACTTTTTGTTCCTGCAGCCGAGATTGAGTGTAAGTTTCCATGATCTTGACGATGCCGACGAAGGCGACAACGAAGATGATAATCATAATAATTGTAAATGATGATGATGATGATGATGATGATGGTTGGGAGAAGGAGGAGGGGTGGAGGACGTTGTTGTTGTTATTGTTTTTGTTTTGTAGTTGTTGTTTTCCGTCCAACATCACTTGTGAATTAAAACAAAAACTATGCGTTCTGAAGATCCTTCGCAAGTAGGTTCTTGGCAGATGGACGGGCAATTTTCTTCACGTAAGCGGACGGGGGCTTCACTGACACGCCACGGTCTGTCAAGATGTTAGACAATATTTCTTGGATGTTCCTTTCTCACAGTGTACAATCCCAAATGCAAAACATCGGTTGGTACATTCACTGATCACTTCGCAGCGATTATGCGTGAAGATCAGCAATTCTCTCACGCCGTCTTCTTTTGTCTCGCGATAGCAGTGTTGTGCTTTCAAATTGGTAAATCGTCTGCGAGCTTCCAACATTCGGTGGAAATTTACGGTAGTCTTTATAGGCTTGCAACGCGACACCTGTACATGAATTTTTGTCAAGTGACCGTAGTTCAGGGACGTAGGGATCAACACGGGTCGAAATACTTCACATGCAGACGATAAAAGTTATCAGAGAAATAAAATTACATATCTGAAATTCAAAACCCAGCAAGCAAAGCACCGAATTGTATCCAAACAAGGTAAACTTCAAACTTGCTTAAGTCGAAACATTGTTTAAGGAATGATTGAAAAGTTGGATGAATGCTAGACTGAACGAAGCATGCAGCTGTTGAGAGTTTTACGGAGCATCCGTATATCACTAAATCTTTCAGGCTAGGTGACTATCGGTGTTACTGTCCATAATTGTGATCTTCCTAAGATTGCTAGAAGTCGAGGAAAAACAATGACTTTCTCTCGTGGCATACCGAAAGGTGACCATGTTACGTCTGCAGTTATCAGGAAGCAGCAAAAACTATCAACGCCTTGAAGTGTACAACGTTTGAAATTTTCTTGTCTGCGTAATTACACCATATAATGGAGGCACGAAAAGCATTTAAAGTTCAATGCCACCAGACTCTTTGTATATAGAATAGGGTGAAACAGCTTTTACACCTTTCAAAGAGTACTGCATAGAATTCGAAGACATGACAATGTCCAAGGTAACACGATCATCGATGACACGTTTTCACATTTTAAGTGGTATGCATTAAACAACTTAAACTTCAATTTCGGTCCCTGGATCACAAAACTGTGCTGAATGGTCGACCGAACAAATCGACTTATGTCGACTACCAACGTTCAACTTTTTACGGTGACTGCGAAACACTCTGCATTCCAGTGGTGTACAGGTATTTTTAAAAGTTTGCCTTGGGCGGTAGCTGTGAATTTTGATGTCTTTTTCCCATACTGACATTTTTGTTTCATCTTTAATGTAGAATTTCTAATCTCTAATAGATTTCTAATGAAACAAAAATAACCGATTATCATTTGAAAAGATAGCGTCTTTGTCCCTTTAACAGAGTAAAAATGTTATTTTTAACTCTTTCCCCTTCATATACTTTTTCGATTTGTGAGCGAGTGCCAAGACCGACATTTGCCTGATATAACAAGCTGATGTGCACTCTTGAAAGAACAAACGTGTCTGCTGTGTGTATAGGTGCGGCCTGTGATAGACAACACAAGCGGCTTTGCATCGGCACATCTCATGCAGGGCCATCCTGCACCGCTCTCTCATCGTGAATCATAATTATGCGAGTGTAAGGTCGGATCAACTGTACAGGATCAAAATGAAGAGACCCCAATTCCTGTCGGCAATGATAAAGAAACGCTTTGTCCGACAAGCAAGCAAATACGTGGAGTGGTGTGTGCGTGCCCTTTTTTGATTTACTGTCGGCGTGTGGAGGGCACCCCTAACTCAGTGGAGTTTCACTGTTTGATATGAATGACAGGGAACGATATACGATTCGAGCACAAATTGTCGTCAACTTGCTTTAGTTATTCTACATGGCTGATGGAGCAAGTCAACTACACTGTACTATCTGTAGTGGTTTAAGTGTCTCGCTATAGTTGACATGGCTGAACGTAAACGCCGAAGTGATAATTTGCCTAGTTAACGTGCTCTCTGTATTTATCATCTAAACGTTGAAAAGAGAACTTTCTCTGATTCCTCTCAAAGCACCAACTTGCCAAGCTTAAGACGAAAAGAAACAAATTTTAAACAAGAGCCAGCAAGTTCAAAATCGAGTGCTACAAGACAAACCTGACTAAAATGACGTACATGGGATGATTCTGCGATATTTTATCGGCTGTCAGCAAAGTCATTTTAACATATACCATGATAGGTATGCGCAAATCGCATGCATGATTATATATTCTTTATAACAATTATTCCGTACATATAATCAGTTGCAAAACAAATAAAAGACTAAATTACTGAACATGAAAAACGCTGCTATGGCGATAAAGTACTAGCATGCATTAAAAAATTACCGGTGTCCATTAAATTGTCGGTAAATGTTAATCGGTGTTAGTAATATCTTTTTAATTATGTGTAGCAACCGTAGACCCTCGGGAAAACGAGGTCTATGGTGCAACGTAACTTGTAGTTTTACTAGCCACCAATAAATACACTGTTACATGGGAAATTGTTCGATCCTGTTTCCTTGTATAGAAAGCTTTATTCTTCTTTTTGGAATTGGCAGGATGTGCGACAGGCTATGGATGAAAATGCCAGGTGGTGACGTGACGTCACTATGCAGGGATATACAGAGCACTGATGAATTACGCTGAACTTTTGCAAATTAGACACGCTGCTAGCTACCCCCTGACAGGACGTCTATTCAATCATTGGAACTCCGTCGGTGGTTTCAACTCTTCCCGGGTCGCGTGTGTGACAAATGATCGATTATCAGTCCCAAAAATTATGAAAGAGAAACGGAGGAACGGAGAGAGCGAAATCATGAAATGGCTCAATCAGAATCAATTTGCAGACTTCGTTACACGCACACAATTACCTATGATTTGAAATCGCGATACTCTCACAAATAGTATATGCAAACACGATAACGAATCTCTAAAAGTAAGATCGCTAGCGATACAGACGTCTTTGCGAATCGCTGTCCTTCAACTGTGTCTTAATTGGTTATAGAGTTATCGGTATTGCAACGACGTCTCTATAAACGAACTCTTGCAGAAATCGTAACGATATTTTCATCACATTTCTACAGATGAAACCAACTGATCGCATCAACTCGGGAGAGATACAGGGAAAAAGAGCTTTTACAAGCCATCATTGCAATCGATCCATCAAAAAAGACAAAAAATCTTCTATTTCCACCAAAGTGACCCAAGGTATCTGGGGATAGACCTGTGTTTCACAACGACTAGAAAATAACACGCTGCCATGGCAATGTCAAACGAAGAAGGCGTCTAGACGACATCTCAGTATTCCTCCGGATATTAAGACTGGAAACGCGGACCGGTTATTGTCTACGCAACTACTGTCTCGGATTAGACGTTATCAACCGTCATTCATTACATCTATTTCGATTCGCACTGTTCATGCGTTGTAATATAAATTAGAATTTCACTATTTTTCTCCCAAACTTTCTCCGCAGAGCGTTGCAAATTAGTCTAATTGGATATCACCATGGATATTCAACTTTTTTAAAGATTACATTGATTGCATTGATTAACGGAAGCAGCGATGCAAATTTTGCATAATATAGTGATCGATCAGTGATCGCTATTGTTTGCGATTTAACCAATGCCCTTCATCCTGTAGCTACAAATCTTCAGTAAAAGCGTTATGGTTGGGTCAATTATGCTGGGAACGGGGAAGAAAGGTTCTTCTCTGTGGCGAACTAGAGCAGTTCTTAGGGACCGTAGTTTTTTCAATGCTTTCAATACATCGTTTGGTCCATTAACATGCGCAGGAGACGTCTTCTAATATATATAGAGAGAGCATGCTGCCATATTAGGCAAAATTAAGTTAGTTTGTGATCATCGCCCACTTCGCTTTGAGACCAGCACGACTTGTCTGTGTGTGTTGTTTTCTTTCATAGCCACAGTGTTCAACAAAATCCTCGCCAACCTACTGGGTAATTCACGATATCGTATCACCAAATTTAACAGACTTTATGTTTAGAGCTGTTGTGGTAATGGTCATGTATCAAGGTGTTTTGGAGAACATAATTATAAGATAATAAAGAAACGCGTAACAGCACATCACACTTTTAACAAATGTCAAGGATCAGTAACAAATATCTTTCCTCTGCCCCGAATAGAGGTCGAGGTTTTCATCCAGATTTGATATGTTGCTGAAAATCAAACCAATGCAATGCGGATAACCGTCGTCCTTATTTCTCCGGTCAACTGCTCAGATAACTTGGTCAGAAACTGCACCAGTGACAAATTCTACCGTGTTTAATTTTATCCAATGCTGCCTCGGTATTCGGGTGATACCATCGCCCGTAATGTTGCAATGGATTAGCGAAGGGCTGCCAACTGGTCGGTAAATAGAAATTGAGGCGGAATTAAATTTCCTACCCTAATTACTTAGACGATGTTTGCCGCCGAGCAAATGCCAACGATACGGGACTAAGACTTCCGTTTGGATTTACTTCTTGACGTAATTTAAATCAAGCAGCTTAGGCTGGCAATACGAATCCTCTAGAGCAGCTTTGGTGTAATTTATTTGCATTACCCTGTCTTGATCAAAAAGTGGCCAGCAACTATAAAAGTCAATGAAACAAGAAAACCGTAATCAGACGCAAAAATGAGTCGAGAAATTTTCTTATAAGATCGAGCTACAACGACGTCTATGTTGTTGTGTGGCAATGCCGCGATATCACTCAGCATTGACGGATTTGCGATAGGGTTCGGAGTTAACTGCTTAGAAATGATCGTTTGCATGACCCCTGACTGAGGTTAAGTCATCTAGATGAATGTGTATACTGAGGTGATGATCCTTAGATTTTTTCTTTCCAGCGAAACCAGTTACCGACAGTCATTTCCATCCGCGCTGCTTGTCGACTCTGCATTGATCCATTCGAGATGGTTGTCCAGAATGACGCGTAGACGAGGACGAGGAACCAAGTTTGATTTCTGCGTCTGCTGCTCCGATAAACGATTAAACTAATCTCGGGTCGTGCTATATTGGTGCATCAAACGATGAAGCTATATCAGATTTTAGAGGCCTGATTGAGAAGTTGGCGAGCTTCAAAATTCGTCAGACTTGTAAATTCTTAATTTGCCACAATACTTCCAGGGTCCTAATATTTCAAAAAATACAGATATTTCCAATGTTTTGTAGTCGTCTTATGATGATTTGATCCCCGTAACATTAGCACGGCCTCAAACCTTTGGAAATGTAAACTTTTGAAAAACCAACCTTTAGGTGTCTCTCATTATCGTCGCATACATATTTCTGTCAGCATAGCAAGTTGCACTTATACTGATACCTACAGATTCATTTCTCTCCGTCGTGTCTTCCAATGCGCACGAGCATTTTTCTTTCGACTTTTTGTTTATAATGCGGTGTCCGACTCTGTGCTTGTCTTTGATCTTTGATCGCTGACTCATTCCTGTTTTCAAACGTTTTCGTTACATAGATACATAGATACATAGATACATAGATAGATAGATAGATAGATAGATAGATAGATAGATAGATAGATAGATAGATAGATAGATAGATAGATAGATACATACATACATACATACATACATAGATACATAGATACATAGATAGATAGATAGATAGATAGATAGATAGATAGATAGATAGATAGATAGATAGATAGATACATACATACATACATACATACATACATACATACATACATACATACATACATACATACATACATACATACATACATACATACATACATACATACATACATACATACATACATATATAGGTGTTTGCATGTGTATTGCTGAATTGTAACGGAGTTCATTTCGGCATGTGTACGTGTTTTTTACACATTCCTGCACATGCCTCGCTAATGCTACCGTATATCCAAGCTTTTCAAAACGGTTATGAGAGATGACGTCATGCCAAGACAGACAAACCTTTACTCGTGAATGAGTGACTCATGCACTCAGCAATTTGAGAATATTTCTGGTAAATGGTATTTTGTGAGCAATATTGTCAATTGTACGCTCCAATGGCTTTTATTACACGTCACGTATAATTCCATCATCATGATTGGCTTAGACTTAGTTACATGGCATATTCAAAAAGATAGATGAATAAGTCTTGACTACTTAGAAAGTAAACGCTTTGTGCGCATCGTTTCTGCGTCCGGTGAGGTATCTAGGCCGCTGCGGACATACCAGGGTTCAATGCGCATCTTTTCTGCGCGTAACAAATTGTCGTGCAGTGATAGTCTAGAAAGCCCGCGTACGAGTACGATACTCGAACGTACGTATGAGTCGACACGCAACTTGTCTATGGCTTGGCTATCATCAGTATAACTGTCATGAGCATCACCCCTTGCCCTTGCTATCATGTGTTTTACATATTTAATTATCATTGGATCATATTTAATTACGATCCAATTTGCGCGCCTTACCTATCTCTTTCGTTCTCTTTGTCTCTCTGCCTCTCTCTGTCTCCAATGTGACGTGACCTGGGTTATGATGGTATTGTCAATCACTTGGTGGGGTGTCTGAGCCGGCAAGGCTGGTTATCCTATTTTGAAGAGGTGTAAGGAAGATTGTCTGTCTGTCTGTCTGTCTGTCTGTCTGTCTGTCTCTCTGTCTGTCTGTCTGTCTGTCTGTCTGTCTCTCTGTCTGTCTGTCTCTGTCTCTGTCTCTATCTGTCTGTCTGTCTATCTGTCTGTCTGTCTGCTGTCTCTCGTACAATGATGGTCCAGGTGAATATAATATCGCCGTTCACAATATGTAAATTATTGACGCAATTACAAATGTTAATGTAAAATCAAGTTATTGTTAAAGAAAAGGCAGATTATTGCTAATTTTCACGGCGGAGCTCAGAGACGTCTCCAATTTTTTGAAATCGCTTATCAAGATCATATCACATTTTAGTTCTGTTGGGAATTTCAGTTGGCCTATTCCTACAAATTTACAACAAATTATCGTATTTTTGAAGTCTTGGCGCACGTGTCATATTTTTCAAAAATGTGACTATTTGAGTAATTACGCTAATTAAGGCTGAAAATTAGAAGTCAATTGACAACAAGCAGACGATGTCAAGGAAACGTGTCATCGATGAATGCTTCTTTACGTAGAGCGGAATGATTTAGAGTTCGGAATATCACATAGCTTTCGAGTACGCTTTTAATAGCAGTAGTGACCTCATTAAATGTTGATTTCTTTTGAAGATTATGGTTGGCTGTCGAGTTTGACACAAAAGCGGGGAATAGAAATTGTCCTTCGGGAATCTTGTGATTTATTTGCTACTTCCTTCTCCCATTTACGGATAATGTACTGATTGACGGACTAAATGTAGCGTGTGCGTTCGGAGAGTATGTGAGGTAAACGGAGCGAGAGACAGCTTTCTGGTCGTTTTATATAAACCGCTCTTGTCGCCTGACAAAAGTGAAGGCTAATTGTCCACATCATTTGAACAAATTATGGCAGTTTGTGCTTCGAATAGCAATTAAAGCATTCGTCACATACTAATAAGAGCAGGTCGCGTCTTATTTTGCTTGTTTTAATCAAATCTTTCTTCTTTGTGGTAATGTTTGGGAAAAAAAACACGAGTGCCCAGGAATCACTCAGCAGGGAAAAAAATAATGCGACTCCAATTTTGAAGTCTTCGCGCCTCTGCTCATCGCACACGATAATTTCTGTCATTAGCAGTCGGGAACGAAATATAATCCAATTTGACTTGCCATTTCTACACAAATCGTGTCGCCTCACAACCAAATTATGTGTGTCCTCTGCACCTTTAATTTAATTTGCAAGGCCTGTAGACATTCAGTTTGGACTCCCCGCATAGGTAAGTAAATTTACTCGACGGTTCAATTGAAAAGATCGACCCGACTCCATAATAACGGGATTTGCGCTATCCGCCGGCCACATGTCTGACGGATTCCTTTATGCTGTATTCTTCAGCTTACGCTGTATTTGTTGCTGTCTATTTCGACAAGAAACTGTCTTTATATTTTCTGCCTTTTATGTGCATGATTTTTTGGATTTTCTGCCTTCTTCGGGCAGAATTCCATTAACGCGGGTGAATCCTATCTTCTCCCCATTTACCGTTTACCGACCAATTGTCTTGGGATCGTCATAGCCTCTCCGTACGTTCACTATTCTGGGATTTCAAAACAAGCTTAGTTTTGCTTTAAGCACGGTTGAAAGTCTTTTTTCGTTTGTACCCCAGTATCACGAGTTACCTTTACGAAAGAAAATAAGTCTTTTGACATGTATTCTTGATTAAAGACAGTCGCCCCACCACATCGTATGAGGGAAGTATTTGTTACCTTGTTAAGATTTTACAATGCAAAATTGAAATATCAAAAGCCATACCATCATTATGATCCTCGTAACAATTAAATTAATAGTAGATGTTCCTACATTATTGTTGGTTGTTACAATGGCATATTGTGATTAACGTTTGTCTCATCTGTCAAGTCAAAAATGTATAAAGAAAAGAATATAAATAAAGTTTTCACTGCCTTGTTCTTATAAAAATCGAAATTTTACTTTTCTCATCAAGTTTACATAGGGTACGGTGGACTTTTTAAATTTGATATAATTACGTAAAGTGTGTTACTCGTGCCCAAATTTGGACTGTGACTCTGAACCCTGACCTGTATTCTCGATTTTGTGAGAGTTCTTTCAGGTCAGTTGGAGCAAATTCATCGTTTCAAGGTGAGTATTACCTTAATCAATGTCAATAAATTTAATTCGAAGACCTCGTCTTATTCTTTGTAAGAAAGTCCGAAACCCTAAGAATTAGCAAAACACAAAACTTCAAGAATTTATAATGCATCAAATGAACATTCTATAACATGATCACGTATTAAGCATTCCTTTCTTTAGAATACAAATACAAGGCTTGCGATGCGAAAGCGATAGCTGGGAACACGCCCATATGGAACTGCATAGCAATTTGCCACACACACCAAAATAACCTAAAGGGTTAAAGGCAAACTGCCTATTCAATTCTGTGTCAAGCTGAAGTACTGGCACACTACAGTGCATTTCACCTAGGTACCGCAACTCAGCGTACGAGACGGACACAATCCACGTACAGAACACACGATTAGCTTGGGTATCACGGACACATTTCAAAGTCACCGACTCGTCGATTTATTACAGTCAACCAGCATTGGACAGCCGCTCTGTCTAGACTGAGAGATACACTTGATCTACAATGTATGGCTTTTTAGTTAGTTTCTGTTGAGAATACCTTCACCTCTTGAACTCTTAGCTGAAATTGTACAAGAAAAAGTTACATTGTAGATCAAGTCTGGTCAACTGTTTATCTCTCAGTCTAGACAGCGGCTGCCCAATGCTGGTTTACTGTAATAAATCGACGAGTCGGTGGCTTTGAAATGTGTCCGTGATAACCAAGCTAATTGTGTGTTTCGTAGGTGGATTGTGTCCGTCTCATACGCTGAGTTGCGGTACCTAGGTGAAACGCACACTAAAAGGCTTCAGTTATACAAAGTTCCATAGACATATGCTATGTTTTGATCTTTCTTGAGAATTTCTTTTTCAAAATATATTGCTACACTCAAGGCGAACTCAAGAGTCTAGAATGTTGCAACCGTTTTCTGCCCTACGGCCAACAGATACCGAACAAAGAAATGAACATACTGCGATTGATGTCCATTGTGTCATGATCCAAATGTTGACGTCAGTCAGGACCTGAGAATCTTACAAACAGAAAGAACTACCTCGGAAAATTGACCTTTGACCCAAGCAAAACGTTCTAAGAGACGGATTGTATACACATATACTTGTTTTTTTCTTCTCTCTGCTATGCAGAGAATAATTGCAGCTAAAAGGAATACCATCTCCTGAATGTAGCAGAGTGAATAAAGGAATTTAAGCAAAAATTTAATGACCGCTTTTGCAAATGGGTCTAAATCGCGCACATGTTATTATAAGACAAGTGTGTTCACCTGCCAATCATCAATCAGCGAGGCTAGTGGAGAATGTCCACCTTCCTAGGGAGCCCAGAAAAACAGAACATCGCACGATATAATTCACAGCGAGGGAATGCAGCTGGTAGAGCGACCATTTCAACAAGATTTTGTTGCCGGCTTCCATGGGAAGTGTATTTACTGTCACATCAATAAATGCAGATTCTCACAGCTTTAGCTCGGTTCTTTTGTCGTCAATTGGGAACTGAAATTTCAAGACACATTCAGATTTCGGTTTGAAGCGGACATCACTCCTTAGTTTTCTGCCACACGCTGTTAGCCAGTGGCATCTTCCATGGATTTGTCATCTGGTATTAAATGCTGAAATGAGAATCCCAGAAATCTTACACTATGTCGTTTGGTTTATTCGAATTATGTTCAGAGTGAAAACAACAAGGATCAATAGATTAGTAAGATAGTAAATCAATCAATCAATCAATTAATCAATTAATCGATTGACCAATTACTCTGTTGAGTAGGACTAAGCACTTAATTGCCATCATATTTGGAAATGATGCGACGACCTATCAGTCTGTATTTGTACAGCCGACAGGAGAAAATTCGCTACTCGCCTGAGCAGAAAAAAAACACGAAAGACAAGTTCAGACAGTTTTTACGTGACATTTGTAATATCTCCACATATTCTATTAAATCAGTCAGGAGACCTATTCAAAAGCGTAATCCAAGGTACAATAAACACAACTGCACTCGTTTGATCAGCTTTGGAGTTAACTGACTCACAGTGGTATAGTACTGAACTGACTTCTAACAACACTGAATAAATTAACTCCCTAGCAGACTAAACAAGTGTAAAAATATCATTGAATCCTATAGATTACAAATGAATTAGTTTGCAATACTCTTCGGACTTCGGTTTCCGCATGGATCATCTGATCACCCGGAGACATGATAGTTTCAAGGCAGAGTACACCTCGGTGATCAGACAGATTCTGAAAACCTCACAAATTGACAGTTATTCATGATGACGCTTTAATGTTCTACCGTTTATTTTACTCGTAACATATCGCCAAATGAAAGCCTGTCAAAATACGAAATCCTCTGATCACTACATACCACTGTCAACCAATCGACCGAAAGACCATGAATCATAGATGACGATAACAGCCTTGGAAGACTTATCACTTCGGGGAAATAAAATAAACATATATAATTCATAGGCCTATTACTGTTAGTGTATGTGCATTTCCCTCCTATTGCTAGCACTTTCACTTAGGCGAGAATATTAACACAAACTGTGTTAGTCTTGCGTGGAGACGGCTTGTATAAACATTCATCAGTGCTTGCCCTTACAACTCCCGGTAACAATTAGACTTGTATGTCCTCTGCCAATATTATTTCGTTCATTTCCTCACCCCGTTAATGGAGTTAAAATGGTCCACAAGGGATGTGTGTTCGACCTCTGATCCTAATGGGCAACTCGTGTAACGACCGTAAACATTTCAAGCGCCGTCAAATTAGCAACCGCATCCTGGGCCTTGGCAGAACAAACTCCAGCCGTCAATGAGGCAAGCACACCTTACGGAAGGAAGGAAGTAAGAGTCATATGCTAATATCCCTGTACTAAGGTGTCATCTTAACCAATGATGAAAACCCCAGTTTACCATGGCAACTTCCTATTGATCGACGCTCTTCTCAGTTGCAAGCCCGGAACAGCTATGTATCCAATCTCCGCACCCGCAGCAAGGGAGATGATTTCAAGGGGGCAGAGATCGATGGGTTCAGTAACCGCTTTTAGCTTTTTTCTATCTCCATTAATCTGACCGGGCGTCTTGTATTTCCAGGGGAAAAACTCAGCAGAATGACGAAATGCGAGAAGTCTACAACATGACAATGCCACTGAAATACGGTCTAAATCCTGGTGTGAAAAGATTCCTTTTGAAAGCGTCATTTCCCCATTATCTAATTCTCAATCAAACTCGGCTAATCTGTCTTAAATTAAGGTTTTAGTGAGCTTGCACAGAGCTACCGATATCATAATTTATATTCATACGAGCTGTCCGAATGAGCATTCGCACGGTATACACACGTACCTGTACACGTCAAACATTGACTGTTTTTCGTGCGCCATCTTCACTTAGCAGAAGAACGTGTGATTTCATGCATGATGCAAATGATTGATATACTGTACCCTTAGCTGTGACATTTACAATGTTCCTTTATTTTTAAAACAAACCGGTTTCAGTGAAAATTTCTCTTATTCTTCTCCGTAATGTATGTATACAAAGAACTATCCTTGCCTACAAATGTATCGTGTTTGACAAATGATCTTACTTTTGGCGAGTGAGTTCTAGTCCGGACTAAAATTCAGTTGTCAACAACGACAATGGACATTATTCACCCTTTGAGCTCCGAAGCTCCGAAGTCAATTTGTCACCCTTATACTTATAAGCTCAATCAATTTTTGTCAGATTTTTTTCAAAATTTTGATAAAAACTTTGCCAATGAAATGTTTTGTTCATTTGGTCTAAAATTATCAGAAAAATTATAGAAAAATGCAAAAAAATTGGCAAAATGTTGCACTAATTTTTTGATGGGAAAAATAAACAGTCACATACGGGCCGTAATGGCGGGTTGCACAGTCTATATCTTTACGTATTTTTAGACGGGAAAATAAGTGTATCTTATCGTAATGACAGAACTAAAACAAGCTTAAGGCAAAATCACAATTTACCTATAATTATGTATTATCAGAGGTAATGGCATGAATTCCCTATTCAATGGCATTACTGTCGCCGATGGCTTCATCTGCAATGATGCAGTATTTGATGTTTTTCTCATTGTATTGTCACGGTCTGCCTGAAGGTTAACTGTCAATACGACAATGGGGATTATAAAAGAGTGAGGATTATAGAAACTACAAGATAGTCTATCTTAGCCCGAATCTGAACCTCGTGAATCGATTTTCGATAATCTAATTGGGTAATTTGCATATCAAGATAATCATCATTTTGTTACCCATTCGCCATAGTTCTCAAGATTCTCATTTTTTAGAAATTGAGTCCAGTAATTCTCATAGGACTTTTATGTTTGGTACAACATCTGACATTATTTTGTACCCGCGTCATGCAAAGCTTTTGAGACACTGACATGAACTGAGCGTTTTTTTTTTCCAAAGAGCTTTAAACACGCAGCCATTGAATAATTGCTTAATCGCGTGTCCACACAAATGCATCTCCAAACAAACAGAAAAGCCACGTTAAAATGAATCAATGCGTCTAGATCCAATCATACGTCAAACTGTTTAATTGCTCGCCGGCATTTTATCTGAACTCGGCCGGCAGAGTGCTTCTCAGCTCGGTCTGGTTTTATCCCTCTGACATTGTAAACGACTGAAAGTTCAAAGTAATAGTCGCGCCAGCGGCTTACTGACTACGCATGCGCAGATTCATAATATACTATGCGAGTAACCGGAAGTGTACCCTACTTTCATGGGCGCCGCCATGTTTTTTTGAGTACTCGTAAAAAACAAATATGAAACGTGCAAAGTATTATTTTATAACATGCCATTTATAAAATATATCTCTTTTATTAGCCAGTAAGTGTTATTATCCACCTTGTCGCTGATACAAATATCGTTAATATCACGCATAAAAAATAGAAAAAGGGAGAAAACTGTCGTGCATACGAACGGGGGCATACGCAAAGAATGCTGGGATTGAATTTTAGAAAAGCGCCCCCTGTGTCAATAACTAGATTCAAAAATTGCCAGTTTTTAGACGGAACGCTATAGTTTTCAACTTGCAAGTGGAAGGTGGGCAGTGCGGTGACCATTGCAATGATAATGATGGCACAATACGTCCCTTGTTTAACACAATAGGCTGTTATCATGGTAAAAATTGCCAATTTTTGTCCAACATTTTTACACATTACAGAAAATCTATACCTGCACTGCTGCAGGGTTTGACGTCGTGTACGTACGTGAACTGCTTTCATCAGAGGGAAACTGGGCATAGTTGTCATACAAACGTATATGAAGTAACAATTAATTCTATTTTATCATGAATCAATACAAATAACATTGCCAATCTTAACCCTGGCGCGGGCTGAGCCCTATATTATCCTTTCTAATTATTCATTAAAGTTTTTGAAAATAGACCGGGAAAAGGGAGGCGCGAACAAGTAAGACATTGAGCAACATTGCAATATTATTACTGACTTGTTCTGTGCAAGTGTGCATTAATTATTTCATGTTGTTCTCCACTTAAGGTAGAACGCGCCCCGCGGGCCCGGGGACAGACATTCGGACTCTCACATTTCTACGATTCTTTTCTGATCCACCACTTGTGGGGGCTCATTTTAAAGCTCTTGGAGAAAGAAAAACTTTAACCGTCTTAGTTTTTCGAAAATCCAAAATTTGTTTTTGCCTCACAGAGTTAACACAGGTATGGCGGCCATTTTGAATTTAAAATATCGCAAAATGTTCGATAATTTGTTTAGCTAGTTCCAAATTTTGCACGGTGATCCCCATTTTTTATTGTTGATTTGGTAAGAGAATGATTTAAAATTTCATTCGGGAAAGTTTGAGTAAAAGTTTAAGCCTTTCACTTTCGAGGCGCATACTGCCTTAACGTAACTGCAGCATATCATTAGTGACGACGTAATTGTTTGTAAACAACGACCCAGGCAGTCCAAATAAAATCGAATAATTACATGAAGTGGAACATCGCATAAATGGTTGTGTAAACTCAAATACCGTCAGGGATGAGTTGACGAACTTTCAGTAGATTCATTCAAATGATCGATCTATAGGGTTCAACTGTCTGGGCTCAACGCTTTGACTTTGGCAAAGGAGTTGACGCGCGCCTCTGTCTGGCGTTGTGCATGAAGTTACCCGAAGGTTGTTTCCAAGCATCGCGTCTATTAAACATGTTAAAGGAGATTAGGCTCGATGTCGTTGCGTCCTTATTCTCCGTTTCAATCAAGGGATCACGGGTGAGTATTATCCCAACGGTACTTACACCGATATCAACCGACTCGTTCCTCAAATCCCGTATAAGTATGCCAAATCCCGTACGTTAGACGGTATTTGTTTTAAAGTATTGCCCCTCTGTTGTTGAAAGTAATATTCTACATTCTTACTCATGGTGGAGTTCTGTAGATCGGTGGCTGCGGAATATTCCTTGCTTTTGTACACAGTGTTAAGAAAGCCACGGCACAAAGCGCCAAGAGAAAAACAAAACAAGAAACGTTTTATGTTGAGAACTGTGTCTCGATCAAGTGCTCAGCTCTGCTTTTGGGTCGACATATCATGACAACTGCATGGATGCGTCCGCCTATACGACGAGACTTACGCAAGCTGTAGATTTCCCCTGCGTGCCCGGTGCAAGGTTTGCAATCGTTGAAATCGTTGTGTAGCGATTGCCGGTGTTGTGGTTCAAGGAACATGAGATTGCTAGTACCTCACTCTTTGTGTCCCCCTCCGCATCTCTAATATTTCATGAGGTGCACTCATCGGAGGGGCCCAAGTACCATGAAAATAATATCGCCAGTGTAATCATTCTAGACTGTCTCACTTTGTTACTCCACGATGTCATAACACGATGTCATTCGTACGAAAAGTCAAACAAAAATCCCTTCTCTCGCATTTTGGTTGACTGCAAAACAATCAGTATTCTCAGAAGGCTCTTCCGTTGTTGTTCGTTTTGGAGAGATTAGTAAACGCAGTCGGGTAGTCCAAATGTGTCAACGTTCATTGATGTCAATAACTACATTACTATATGATTCAATTCTCCTTCGGCTTTCGCCCAGCACGATTCGACGGCGGTACCCTTTGCTAATACAGACAAGGTTGGAGAGAGCACAGCTCCCGGGGATTTGCCAATTACGTTACCTAGCGCTGGCGCGCGTGCAGGGCTCTGTACCAAAATCGAACCGGTGTCCTGTTACACATCTTCTAACTCATCAATACGTCGCGTTCACTCAGTCTCTTCGTTGAAAGGTGTGCGACATTTTTTTTATTTCAATGTTTTTAACAGATAAGACGAACATCTTTCCTAAAACGCCCGCATCGTTGCACTCTCATGACAGTTGAATCCCATTTTTAAGATGATGTCGGTTATTTCATTTTCATCAAGGGCGCGCGGGTATTCTAGAAAATGAATACCAAATAATTGGTGGAATTTCATCGCTCGTCTCGCTGTACAACTCGGGTATCAATGAGAAAGCACGTTCTTATCTTACAAGACTGAAGAATTTTATAATTGAGCTAAAACAGAGCCATAGGTAATATGATGTCGCTAATTGGGAAATATTTTGAACGGAAATACTTCGGAGCTGGAGTACACATACACAGCTAGGTCTAAAATTAATTACATGGAATCAGTCACAAGCAAAAGGATTTTGAAGACCACAGCGGTTTCTTGAATGTATATACCCATGATGCAATGCTGGAAGCCGGCTGTCACGCACCACACTGCTGCGCTATCTGAGCTGGTTCATCCTATCACAACTCTTGCTTGCGTCGAAGACGAAAGGCGACACGGACTGGTTCAATCTTGCACTTACAAGTCTGCAGCCTTCGACAGGGGTGTAGATTCGGCACGGGACTGGAGTCGCCGGCATCTGCAGTATGCAGAGAGGTTCTGTTCTCGACACCCGAACAATGAGCCATGCGACTATATAGCGGAGAAAAAGACATTATTGTCGGGCTTGAATTCTTCTTCGATGCCTGCGGGGGAAAATTAGAGCTTTGTATATATTGAAAACAGTGGGAAGCAATATTTTGAAAGTTGAAATGTCTTGTTAGGTGATCAAAGAGACGATTAGGACGGGGTAAGCCGAGACAGAAGTCTCGTATGGATATTTGCCGCACAGCCCTGAGTGGACAGTTTCGTTGGTGACCTTGAATTGTGCTGCATGCTGCAAGACTGACCCGGCAGGTAATTCAAATTATCTGTGTGTATTCTATGTGTATTTTAACATTTAACTGAAGTGTTTACCGTTTGCTCATCATCAACGTTTTATTTGATCGATTTTATGATCTTGCCATCAGAATGGATATGTTTAGCAATATCGGAAGAAATATCTCTATAGTAAGAGCAATGTTACACAATGATTTAAGCAATGTTATAATCACGGTCCCTCCACAAACCGTGCTGGAATACATAAGATCGGTTCGTATATTTCAGATGGGGAAATTCGACGAAGTTTTACTATGATTAATTATTCACAATTTGATTTTAATGATAAAGTTGACTGTATACTTCACACTGCTAATATACAATTTTACGGAATTTCCTAGGTTTGGTCTTGTCTCTCTATCTTTCTCTTCAAAGTCTTAAAACCGTCTAACACTTGGTATGAAACCATTGTCACGTATTCTTAGCTTGTGTTGGCATGAGTTATAGGATGAAATTGCCGCGCCAATGACTCGTCGGGCATGTGGGTGGTCAGATGACTAGTACTGCGAGGGAAGAAGTTGTGGTTGTTGCATCCGCCTAAACATCGAACTATAACAATAACAATATTATTGTCATTGTGATTTTACGTGGATTACTTTTGACCTGCGCATTGACGCCTATTGAAAAGTTCAGAACACAATAACAACCATACACGTGTATATCTTCCCGCAGGAGTACTTAGAGTGTCTTTGAAGACAGTCCTGCCTGGTACTATAGGTCGGTTTACCTACCTACCTACCTACCTAACCCTACCTACCTACCTACCTACCTACCTACCTACCTAAACCTACCTACCTACCTACCTAAACCTACCTACCTACCTACCTATCTACCTATCTACCTATCTACCTACCTACCTACCTACCTACATACATACATACACACACTCATACATACACATACATACATACATATATACATACATACATACTACATACATATATACATCATACATACATACATACATACACACACTCATACATACACATACATACATACATACATACATACATACATACATACATACATACATACATACATACATACATACATACATACATACATACATACATACATACATACATACATACATACATACATACATACATACATACAATCGAGCAATTGGGATGTTTTCGTTAAATATATTTTATATATTACACGAAAAAATCCCAATTGCTAGTTTTCTAAAGAAAACCAGCAGTACCTTCAACATGTTTAGTGTCAACGCAATGTACATTCAAAATACGGTTGTTATAATCTTATCTGATCGGATCGCACGACATTCATCGCCTTTGCATTGAACTCTGTTACGCTGTCAGTACCGCGACGGGGCTTACCGCAGTACTGGCTTGCATTATACAAATTAGTTCTGTCCACGACTTGCCGCTGGCACGTCTTAAGTCACCAGATATCCATTATGTGTTCTTCTTCGCTTCAAAATTGAAAACAACGGTTTCGGGGCAGAACGGTGCAATGGTCGAAGATTACGAAAGATATCAAAGACGTCATTAAGAATAATTATTATGTGTGTGACTTGTATGGCGTAATACGACTTGAAGCATTTTACCTAGAACCACTTTTTGCGAAGGAATAAAAAAAAATTGATAAAATATTTAAAATGAATGCCCTCAAGTTTGTGGTTTGCGGTGTTTTGCTTCCTGACCAAAGACAAATGGCGTCGTTCCAAAATTTGATGAACACTGATGCCTATTCTGAACTATATCAGCAAAACAGATCCCTCGTCATTTCGGAATTTAAATACGAACCGTCAATACGCTGAATACGTGACTATCAGCAAATGCATGCATTATTTAATCCAACGTTGGCTTCAGAAGTAAATTGTTTATTCGCAAGGAATCGAAAAGAAACATAAACGAAAATTTCTGGTTCTCATGGCGTCAGGGAATTCGATATAAGAATATTTATACGCGGGTGTCTATTTCACTTTCTTTACTCGGATGCAAGGGAAGCCGCCGACAATAATTACTATTTGGCGCTCTCCCAAACACATTAGGCGTGAAAAAGAGGTTATCGGAACTAATCAGTGCTATTCTTAAGACCAACCAAATCCCCATCCTGTACAGACAGTCCATTTTTAAGGTTTCTCTGGAATTCGGCTTGAGAGGTCACTCAACCCTCCGAAAAGCATGTATGGTGGAGCGTACAAATGAATCATGCGAGCCACTAATAGGTTGAAACGACCGCGAAGTAATCGCTTTTCTCCGTTCTATGAAAAAGCCCTTAATTGATGAACAGACAGCAAAAAAATCCTGTCGAGTTTGATAGACCAGCCTTCAGAAAAACATCTACATGAAAATGGCGCGCCCCGGGCGATACACGTTTGCGAAATTTCAACATGACTTTGCCTCTGGTATGCCACTTTGAATTCCTTTGTGTCAGGAGACTTTGGACTTTGCCAGTTTTCAGCATGAGCAGATCACCACAACGTACTTATAAAATCAGCTTCATCGTGAACGCCTCAAAGAACAGCTTTCAGTTGGCGTAAAATTCGAGTGATTATACAAAATACACCATTTATCTCATCCTTGCCGCTAGTAAATGACCGTCGCTTTAAAGTACGTGCTATGTGGAAACCAGTGTGTGTGTGTGTGTGTGTGTATGTATGTATGTATGTATGTATGTATGTATGTATGTATGTATGTATGTATGTATGTATGTATGTATGTATGTATGTATGTATGTATGTATGTATGTATGTATGTATGTGTTTCTATGTGTATGTATGCATGAAACCGTTGCACTTCTTTTCACGAGAGGACACCTAATGTGTAGTGTATACAACGCAAAAACATTGCACAGAAGATGGTGAGAATAATATCAGAGGAGACTCATACATTTTTATCCCTACGTTACATAAGTTTAGATCATCACTAAGAATTACTTCATTCATTGCCAGGACAGATGTGTGCTCAAATAGTAGCGCAAATGTAATATATTATTCTGAAGCATTGGTCTTCGATAAAGGCCATGAAATGGCCATATGACAGACTAATGACATTTTGCAACGAAAGGGAATACGAGACGTCTAAATAGTAAAACTGAAGAACTGAAACAGAAATGTTCATTTTCACCATAATTTTATTCTTAGGCATAAGCAAAATTGACATCAAGAACTAAACAGTTAAAATATACACAGTTTTTTCTCAAACGTCTATGGTTCAAGTATGCATTGCGTTGTGTCGCCATATGACTGTGTAATAAGCTTGCCATCTTCATTAATTTATCTTAAGGTTGTATGCGCCTCGAGGACAGACAGTCGGATCCTCAAATTTCTACAATTCTTTTCTGATCCACCACTTGTTGGGGCTCAGTTTAAAGCTCTTTGAGAAATAAAAACTTTCACAGGCTTAGCTTTTCGAAAATCCAAAATTTAACTTTTCTCCATAGAGTTAACACAGGAATGACGGCCATTTTGAATGTCAAATATCGCAAAATTTGGGGCAATTTGTTTCGCTAGTTCTAAATTTCAAACGGTGACCCCCTGATTTTTATGTTGATTCGGTAAGAGAATGGTCGAAAATTTCGTTGAGGAAAGTTTGAGCAAAAGTTTAAGTCTTTCACTTTCGAGGCGCATACTACCTTAATGTCGATGTTAGTTTTTTGTCTATTTTTATTGCACGATGCCAACCCCATGTTCACAAAGTATAGAAACCCGTAGCCGAGTTTTAATAATTAATTAATAACTAACAATTAATTACCTAATCAATTAATTAAGAGCTGTTGTCTCTCTTGATTATCGGTAATTTACAGCGGCAAAAAGAATGTTTGAGGTTGGGCGTTGTTTGAGCAACTGTCATTGCCTTTCAAAATGCTGCGTATACTATTAACTCATGGATGGTTACTGATATAAATGTTTATCGGAGTGACATATATAACCATTGGAAAGTTATCGGCAATCAGTTGGCGGACGAATACATGTAGTAATAACAACAATAGCAACCCTCGGAGTTTTATTTACATGTTGATTATTAAATGCGATGAAAAATGCATGACGTAATTCTAACTGAAGATCCCTAGCTCCGAGGAGCGTAAGTGATGTAAGTTCGTCTTTTTTTCATCGATGTCACATTGAAGTATCTGAGACAGCTTCGATGCATTGACGTTAACGCAGAGAGATAGCTTGAGAGCGGTTAATTCCCAGTAGGGACCAAAACCATTTTCTTCCTTCTGTTTGTTCATTACTTGTTTCCTTCAGGCTGGTAATGCGTCCTCGTCCCCGCAACTCCCTCGAGTCAGCGTAATTTTGATCAAAGCAAACGAGGACGGATAAGATACTTCTCGCGGCAACGGCGGCTGTCTCTTCAAATAAACTTGAATATTTCTGGCTCGGTCCTCGGTAAACAGGTTAGTATGGATCAGCAAGTTCAACTTTGCATACCATGAATTACAGCCCCTCCATCATTTGTAGAAGGGTGTGGTTTGGTCGCCCGCAGCGTAGATAGGAGAATTTGAAAACGAGCGATGAATGGATTGTGCGTGAATTAACGTACGTCATGAAACCTGGGAAAAGTCGTACAATATTAACTAAAAGACGTTGTGTTACCTAGCCAGTATCGCCAAAGCTTCGTTCTGATTA
Organism: Ptychodera flava; assembly: GCF_041260155.1. Taxonomy (NCBI): domain Eukaryota; kingdom Metazoa; phylum Hemichordata; class Enteropneusta; family Ptychoderidae; genus Ptychodera; species Ptychodera flava. Next base: position 24,361,707 of record NC_091946.1, read on the forward strand.
GACAAGAGCCAACGTCAGCCGTGGTCAAAAACTGTAAGTTGTACCAGTGCTAAAACGAGACCTAAACTAAATAAGTGATTAAATGCACGGCAACTAATACAAGAGTACACTCAGTGTGACAGTTTTCGGACGACCTCAGTTTTCGGACATTTAGTGACATGCTGTTAGTTACACTCACTTCGCTCCGTATCGATAGCGTTTTACAGGTCATGTGACCTCATATTAAGTCAGGTGACACTGTTGTTCCCGTTTTCGATAGTTTTTTGGTAGGAGCTATTGAGTTCGCTACGAGCGGCGGTCACAAATTGTCGTCTGATACCGCGTCAGTGATACTGTCAACATACTGCCGTCAGGTCAAAGTAACTGAAATTTTGACTAAAGCCCTGATTTAGCATTGAATTTTGAATGTTGGGGAGAATAATGATTTTGAAATATTCTTTCCATTGTTCGCTACGATTGCATGTAGTTTTAACGAAAATTGCGCAGTTGTTTCGAGAAAAAAGAGTACATTTAATGAACGTAAGAAATGTACAAGTTTTCGGACAGACAATATTTAGCATGTGTAAACGTAGTAACTAACTTACCGTGTAAAAACTTGACTGGTAAATAATTCCATACGATGAAATATACTCGCTATTTTTATTAAATAATGCCTATGCGATTCTAACACAAACAAAATATGCAATGGAAACAATTATTAGTAATACTCACTGAACAAACTTAGCGAAGTTAGCCACACCGTACGATATACAAGGTGCCGAAAGCAACACACACAGAGACAGCCCGTGTCCGATATCTAAGCGCTATACACGTCGAAATATAGTTGAGTCGTCCATGGATTAAACATAACTAATTATCATGAAATATTCTTATATCCAGTTTTCTAAACACATCGAAATTAAAAATCAGTGGTTTGAAGTTTCAAATTATCAATACTTAGCTCCTAATCACATTCAAAACACGACGTCCGATTTCTGGGATTGCAGTCCGATTATTACGCCTTCAACATGGGGTCAAAACTTTGGCAACTTTGACCCCGAAATACCACTCCCGTCGTGTCAACTGAGTTTGAGGATAACCACAATAAAGTTTCGACAGGTATGGTAATAAGATTTCGTATTGCTGGTCATTTACGAAACGACTTTGGGCGAAATTCACTACCCTGTCCGAAAACTGTCACACTGAGTGTAGTGTACAAGTTGAGAACACTTTTGTCGTCTGCGTCGTTTCCATTGTAAACGTCGAGTATGTGTATACCGTATGTATCTTCCCGACAACAATAATCGGTTCCGGGCGGTGGACGTAGGAAACAACTTTTAACACCAAAAAAACCCGCTAACTTCGATGTAAACTGCAAAACACCCTTCGCAGCCGGTAACACACTCGGTTTGGATACTATTCGCTCCACTGTGTAGCACTCGTCTAGCGGATTGTGATATGTCCCGCATTGTACCCAAATCTCATGTATACTAGCCTGCGACAGGAATTATAGTCGTCGGAACTACGCCTGTGCGGGTTTCTTGTTTACAAACAATGTATTTCGTGCACGATATCAAGATGCATCTCATCATCATAGCTGCAAAATTTAAATTATACGATGATAGATTATGACAGACATGTTTTAACTGTCATCAATCACCATTGTGCCTTGGATATATTGTTGCCATGGGTCGTATGGGTCCCATACGACCTTTGAGCGCAGTTCCGACGACTATATCCCTTTAAATATATATGCATGCGTTGAGAAGTATATCACCGTTATCATAAACGTATGAACTCCAAACTCCAATTAGTATTCGGTTTAATTTCAATGCTCCATTACTCAAATTACACAGATTGCGAATCCTAGAGAATCAAAGCAAATCAATCCATGTCAAACTTTGTACGCATTAAATTCTAAAGGCATGATCGATTTTTCCTGTTTTTGGTGTAAAATATAATGGCTAGTATTGATGTCCTGCCTGAGATACCTGGCTTCGATCTTCCTCACAGGTCTGCTTAACTCAGATCGAAAACCGACATCGCTGATGACAGATTTATCCTTCAAGGCAAACTTCTCAGGGTCCGCTTATTGAAAATGCCATGAGGTTAGAGCGGCTCATCAGAGTGATTAAGAGAACGCAAACTGAGAACATCTGCCCATTCTCATATCTTGACTTAATGGGTAGACGAGATGTGTGCGAGATTGAAGCTTTGGAGCGTAGTCGCAGCGTATTTTGAACGTCCATATCTGGTGTTTCAGGTGTAGCGATCTATTCCTATCCTGTACCAAGTCTATGTCGAGAAAGCTTTAGCGCACAGTGTACATATAGTCGAATGCATGCGGTGCGAAAAGCCAGCCGGCAGTTTTCAATCTTCCTGACTTTCCAATATCATCAACTGCGGGCAAACAGGTGACACCAATAGGCGTTCCCAGCATAGCTGTAAATTTACAAAGATATGTTGTCACAGTATCCGCAGACGGAAAATGAACTGAGGTATTTTTGAACGACGACACTGTTCTGTATCGGTAACGATATATATTATGTGTGGTACACGGCTGAGTGAGTGCCCTGAGTACATGACCCCATCAAGACTCATCTCCCGCCCCGTAAATGCACCTAAAGGTCCTCATAAAGAGTGCCACCTAGCGCACCTTTTGTAATTTGATCCGTAATTAACCATGTTTAAGTCTATCAACGGCGACTTACTTTACGCTTCGGGCTCTCGAATTAGAACCTCTGGAGGTCACAATTAACAAACACTGTGACTGGGCTTGTGCAAAGATGGGCAGTGCGGCAGCGGGGCTCTATCGCCTGTGACATGGAATACAGAATGCAGATTTATTAGGCAGAGTTTTTCTGTACGACTTCTGTTTTGGATTTGAATTCTTCAAGTCAATTGTACCGACTTCGTGTCTGCGCGGGAGAAGATCAGTTTTCGCCGATCACATCGAGTTTCTGATAGCATACGCATGACATCGCGTCGAGAAAACAGCACGGAAGTTCTATTTGCAGCAAAACCTCCAAGGTGGCTCGTATGAAAGGTATCCTGGTTTCAAGTTGTGAGTCAGACAGGGTCATTTCTGGCGGATAAATGTCAGAGCTGAACATGGAGGAAGCCAGATGGCACTGGAAAAGACTGTTGTTTAACTGATGGCATTACCCACTGAGGATTCTAACAGAGCGAAAGTTTGACTCGTGATCAACCTCTCGCAAAACGAAAACAAATATTTTTTTTCTGTCTGTCTTTCAGAAATCAGAGAAATACGAGCTTTCCGAGGACATCACGATCCAGACAGGGCCTAGTGAGAGAAATTCTGCAGCACAGTGGGTGCATTGGACGACCTATACCTGCTTTCACTGTGTCGCTATTGAACGCAGATGAGGAGCTATACTTATACAGGCAGTACATGTGATAGCGATCGACCGGCAACGTGATTTGAATTTAAATGGCCAGGAATGGTGAGAGGTCCTCATCGGTATAGACACGCCAGGTCCTTGCACACACTGCGCGCGATTATTTTGTCTGGATTGGTAGGCCCGTATTTGCAGGGGATGTGTGAACAATGTAACGTGGCCCACTTAGTCAACAATAATGTAACATGGCCCACTTAGTCGACAATGCCTCACACTGAATCGGATATTAGAGATGCCGAGCTGAGCACAAAGAGTGATGTACACGCAATCTCATGTTCCCTGAACCACACCACCCGGCGTGAGCAACACAAGGACTTCAGCAACTGCAAATACAGCACGCAGAAGAAATTATAACAGGTCTTCATGGGCGAACACATTCAAGGGGCTATCATTGTACGTTGACCCAAAAGCAGAGCTGAGAACTTGATCGAGACGAAGTTCACAACATGCTGAAACGTTTGCCGGGGTTTTTCTTTGCGCTTTGTGCCGTGGCTTTCCTGACACTGTACACGAAAACAAGGAATCTTCCGCAGCCACCGATCTACAGAACGCCAACGAACCCGAGGTGAGTAAGAATAGAATACTGCCGTAAGCAAAGGGCTATGTTTAAAAATAAATACCGTCTGGTACGGGATTTTAGGAACGAGTCTGTTGATACCACGGATTTTGCTCGCCAGTAATCCCTTGATTGAAGCCGAGAATAAGGACGCAACAACATCGAGTCTAATCTTCTTCAACAAGTTTAAATAGAGGCGATACTTGGAAACTATCCTCGCGTGACTTCGTGCACAACGCTGGATATAGAGGCACGTATCAGATTCTTAGCTAAAGTCAAAGCGTTGAGCCGAGACAGTCGAAAGCCCGGGATCGATCATTTGAATCGAATCAAAGACAAAAATTGAAAATCAGCTCGCTCCTTATGCTGAATACGCTTACACAAAACCGTTTATGCGAAAAGGATGTCCCACTTAATGTTTTCATTCTAGTTTACGTCATGCATTTATGTTAATTGGAGAACAACATGATTCATATAGTTGATACACAGAGCAAACCAGTGTTTGCAGTGTGCTCAAGGTCGTGCTTTTTTTTTCGCGTATTCCATTCCCCTTGCCATTTTCAACAACTTTAACAAAAAACAGGAAAGGATGGCATATTGAACTTTCAGTCGTTTTACATGTCAGCGGGATAAACCAGTCCACGAAGCTGTGAAGCGTTCTGCCGGCAGAGGTCAGAGAAAATGCCGGCGAGCATTTAAACAGTTTGACGTATGATTGGATCTCGACGCATTAATTCATTTTAACGTGGCTTTTCTGTTTGTTTGGAGATGCATTGGTGTGGACACGCGATTAAGCAATTACACAATGGCTTCGCGTTTAAAGTCCTTTGAAAAAAATCACTCGGTATGTCAGACTCTCAAAAGCTTTGCATGACGCGGGTTCAAAATAACGTCAGAACGTTGTATGAACACATAAAACCCCATGAGGATTTCTGAGCTCATTATCTTAAAACTGAGAAACGTAAGAACTATGGCGAAATGATTATCTTAAAATAGAAATTACCCAATTAGATTATCGAAAATCGATTTGCGAGGTTCAGATTCGGGCTAAGATAGACTATCTTGTAGTTTCTATAATCCCCACTTTTTAATAATCCTCATTGTCGCATTGACAGTTAACCTTCAGGCAGACCGTGACAATACAATGAGAAAAATATCAAATACTGTATTATTACAAAATAAGCCATCGGCGACAGTAATACCACTGAATAGGGAATTCATGCCATTACCTTTGATTATACACAATTATAGAGGTAAACTAGTCATTAAGTTGGCGAGTAAAGGTGAGAGATATCTATGTATGGCAGCTAACATTACGGAGAAGAAACGAAATTTCACTGAAATGGGTTTGATTTACGGCAAAAAATAACAGAAATATTGTAACAGATCACAGTTGAGGGTACAGTTTCAAACGTTTTCATGCGGAAAACCCTACTATCTTCTGCGAAGTGAAGATGGCGCACAGAACATAGTCAATGTTTTGCGTGTACGTATACTGTGCGAATATTCCCCCGCATAGCTCGTATGAATATACATTATGATATCAGTAGCTCCGTACAAGCTTGTATAAGCTCAATTTAATACAGATTAGTCGAGCTTGATTGAAAAATTACGTCATGGGATCAGGAGATGATGGGGAAATGAATTTTCCAAAAGGATCTTTTTACTCCGGGATTTAGACTGTATTTCAGTGGCATTGTAATGTCGTAGACTTCTCGCATTGCGTCGTCGCCAATCTGCTTAGGTTTTCTTTTCTCGGAAATACAAGACGCCTGGTTAGATTATTTGAGACAGAAAAAACTCAAAGCGGTTACGGAACATATCGATCTGTGCCCGGTGAAATCATCTCACTTGCTGCGGGTGCGGAGATAACGGTGCATAGCTGTTGCGGGATTGCAACTGAAGTAAACGTCGATCCTCATCACGTTGCCATGGCAACACGGGTTTTCATCATTGGTGTAGATGACACCTTTACTGGTATGTTAGCATGTGACGCTTTCTTGCCGTCTTACTTTGGGGCGATTTTGTCCCATTTACGGGAGGAATCTATTTGTACCCCGGTACTGGACTCAGCCGACTCGTAGGCCTGGGTGCGATTGCAGGTTTGACGGATAGGATGTTTACAGTCGTTACATGAGTTGCCCATTAGGATCAGAGGTCGAACACACATCTCTTGTGGACCCTTTCACCTCCATTAAAGGGGTGAAAAAGTAAACGAAAAACCATAGAATGAGGACATACAAGTCTAATTGTTACCGGGCGTTGTAAGGGCAAGCAATGGTAAATGTTTATACAAGCCGTCTCCACGCAAGACTAACACAGTTTGTGTTAATGTTATCGGCTCAGTGAAACCGCCAGCAATGAGAGGGAAAATTCGCATATACAAACCTATGAATTGTATATCGTCATCTTATTTCTCCTGGGTGATAAGTCTTTGAAGGTTGTCTTCGTCATCTATCTTTCATGATCTTTCGCTCGATTTACTGATAACGGTATGAAGTGATCAGGGGATTTCTGAATCTGACAGCTCCCACTTGGCGAAATGTGACAAGGCAAAATAAACATTTGAACGTTATAGCTTCATCAGCTTTCACAGTGATGATTTTTCCAGTCGTTCCACTACCTTCTATAAAATGCAACTTTTGTTCAACTCTCAGATCCGTGTCGAAGTGCGTAACGTTCAATTTGTCAATACAGCCTGGATGTTTGCAATATCCAATATTGATCTTGTCATGTTGTTATGGACAACTGATTTTTTGGTCCGGACTAGAATTCGTTTATCAACAATGAAACAGCATATTGTATAATAGTCGCTGTCTTTACAATGCTATCCAAAGGGTATTTTTCAACATATCAGCGGGATACGAAAAGGAAGATATTCTTGTTTTAATAAAAAAAATAATGAAAATACAATTGTCATGTCAAATGTTACAGCTATTGAACGCTTGAAGTAGGACGCATCTCATAAAAGTGGATACTTCTAATTTTGTCAATGAACTTATTTGATCTATTCTTCTTCATAACCAGAAATAAAGTCATCTCCATGGGTTTTGATTATGAGTCGGCAGTCACGAAATAAGACGTAAAAGTTAATCAGTCCGGGTTTCAACATGGACCCTATCTTTTTTCTATACTCTATTGTTAAAAATGAGATTGAAACAGTTCTAGAGAAAGCTTGAGAGTCTGTCTGACCACCTAAGTTTATTCTGCGTTAAAGCTCTCATATCTCAGGGTGTTTTGTTGATCCATATGGAAACCGAAGTCCGAAGAGTTTTGCAGAATAGTTTTTCGATATCATAACACTAACTGCTATGGAGCTAATTTATTCTCCGTTATCAGAAGTCAGTAGTTTAGTACTATGCCACTGTGAGTCAATTAACTCCCAAGCAGACCAAATGAGTGCAACAGTGTTTATTCTTCGAGGGATTACGAGGTGAATGTCTTGGCCCTACATTTTGGAACAAGTCTTCGGACAGATTTAATCGAACGTGTCGAGATATTACACATTTCAATTAAAACCCGACTGAATCTGTCGGCCATTTCTTCGCGCAGATGAGTATCGTATTTGCACCTGTGTTTCTTTGCCGGCTGTTAAGATATGACAGGTTCTTGCATCATTCTAAATATGGAAATTACTTTTACGTGTATTGCTCAGTCATTCTATTGGTCAGAGTGATCGTTCAATCGACTAATTGATCGACTGATCGTCTAACTGACTGACCGTCTAAGCTGTTGATCTTCTCTGTTCAGTTTTCGCCCAGGACATTTTTCCTATATTGTGAGATACACGTTAACATTTCTCGTCAGCTTTACTAGACGGGATATCAAAGGAAGATGTCACTTGCTAACAGCATGCGGCAGCAAACTCTACAGCAATGTTCACTTCGAACCGACGTCTAAACGTGTCTTGACATTCGTCAGTGCCAATTTGTCGAAGAAAAACAACCGAGCTAAAGCTTTGAGAATCTGCTTTGCTGATATTAGAGTAAATACACTTCCCATGGAAGCCGGTAACCAAATCTTGTGCGCCGTTGAAATGGTCGCTCTAAAAGCTGCATTCCCTCGCTGTGAATTATGACGTGTGATATTCCATTTTGCAAGACTCCCTAGGGAGGTGAACATTCTTTACTACCCACGCTGAGTGATGATTGGCAGGGGACCGTACTTGTCTTATGATAACATAGGCTTCATTTAAACTCTCTGTTTGAAATGCCGTCTTTCAAATTCAATTTATCCTTTTTTTCTTTATTTACAAAAGTTCTACAAAAGTGTAGTAGAAGGTGCTCCCTTCAGCTTATATTATAGCACAGAGATTATGTGTATATGCATGCTGTTTCTGGAAATGCACTAGTAGGGTCAAATGTCAGTTGTCAGAAGCAACCCTTTCTCTCTGCAAGGTTTTTGTATTGTCAAGTCCTGCCTGATGTCAACATTTGGATCAGACAAAGGCCAGGAACATCTATCGTTATGTGTACTGATCATCCTTCGATACCTCCTCTCCGTGGGACAGAAAACGCTGGCAAGGTCTTCGAGAACAAACAAGCAATATAATTTGCAATAAGAACTCAAGATCTATCCAGAAACACCAAATGCAGAAGATGATTATGGTACATTTAATAATTACCTGAAATGTTGAGTCTGCAGCTCTAACTCGAACAGTTCAAACTGACTTTGCTTTTATCTCTCTGCTCTCATATTCGTATGGCAAGCCCACAGGTGTTGCATTCTAAAGATAAAGACTTTAAGGTGTGCGTGTGCAAATTTTCACGGAAAGGAAGTGTATTAATGCATTCTTAAAATAATGAGAGAGAGAGAGAGAGAGAGAGAGAGAGAGAGAGAGAGAGAGAGAGAGAGAGAGAGAAGAGAGAGAGAGAGAGAGAGAGAGAGAGAGAGAGAGAGAGAGAGAGAGAGAGAGAGAGAGAGAGAGAGAGAGAGAGTTTTTATTTTTGTGGAAAGAGCTACGGCTGTCAACAGTTTGAATAGTTTTTCAATCATTACATTCGTTCAGACATACTTCAGACAGATATGAAAGAAAACTGTCAGGGAATAAAAAAAGCAAAATGATATGACAAGCCATGAACGGAAACTCATATCAGCAAAGTTATTTTGCAGATGTCAGGTAAAGGGCCAAGTAAAAAAGTTACGAATTTTTTTCTTTGAAAAGCTGTTTCTAAAATTACCCGTGTGCTCTATTGTGAGCACTGCATGCTGTCTGTCTGTTTTACGACAATAATGTCAGAATTTTTAGTCAGAATGTGATTTTGTTAAGAGATCATGACTATTTGGCTTTTAGAATTTATTGTAAAATCTTATAGAGATTTTTCAAAATTATATTCACGTGATTTGGATTTGGTATGATGACCAGCCTTGATCGAGAAAATGAGTCGGTCATTTTTGCGCGCGGGAGCATTATGTTGATGTAATTTGCAACTTTGGAGCGCAGACAACGAAAAGAAGGAAATGAAAGTGCCGAAAGCATTACTAAGTTCGTTTTAAAATCCCAGCAGAGAGAATACCGTATGAAAAACCTATAAGCTTAACGTCGAAGAAATTGGTCGGTAAACGGAAAAGCCAAGAAAATATGATTTACCTAATGAAATTCTGCCCAAAGAACGCAGGATTATGCAAAAATTATGCAATGTAAAGACGGCTTTCTTTTAAAGAAATGGGCAGCAACAAATATGGCGTAAGCCGGACAACATAAAGGAATTCATTGAAATATGGCCGGCGGTAGAGCAAATCCAGTCATTATGTAGTCGGTCGATCTTTTCAATTGAACTACCGAGCAAATTGACTTGCCTATGCGCGGACCCCTAATGAATGAGTAAGGGCCATACAAATTAAATTGAAGGTACAGAAGGAACACATAATTTGATTGTTAGGCGACACGATTTGTGTAGAAATGGCATCTCAAATTGGATGGTATTTCTTCCCCGAAAGCTAATGACAGAAATTATCATATGCCATTAAGAGAGGCGGGAAGAAAATTGGAGTCGCTTTGTGCCTGTACAGAACAACTCAGGCGGAAAGATGTAACGCTAAATCGGCATCCTGAACGCTCAGGTATCGCAAAAAGGAAAGGGTATTTGATTAAAACAAGCAAAAGAAGACGTGACCCGCACTTATTATTACTTCATATATGTTTTAATTGCTATTCAGTGCACAAACTGCCATAATTTGTTCAAATGATGTGGACAATTAGCCTTCACTTTTGTCCTGCGACAAGAGAGGTTTATATAAAACGACGAGACAGCTGTCTCTCGCTCCATTCACCTCGCATTCTCGCCGAATACACACGCTATATTTAGTCCGTCAATCAGTACATTATCTGTAAATGGGAGAAGGAAGTAGGAAATCAATAGCAAGATTCCCGAAGGACTATTTCTATTCCCCCGCCTTTGTGTCAAAGTCGACAACCAACCGTAATCTTTTAAAGTAATCAACATTTAATGAGGTCCCCATACTGCTATTAAAAAGCAATCACGAATTTCAAGCTATGCGATATTCCGAACTCTAAACTACTCCCCTCCATGTAAAGGTCTCGTCGGCGATACGTTTCCTTGATATCGTCTGGGTGTTGTCGTCAATTGACCCCTAATTCTGAATCTTAATTATCAATTCACTAATTCATTTACATATTTTTGACACATTTGATACATAGTTTGTTGTGAATTTAAGATTAGGCTGACTGAAATTCCCATTAATAAGAGAGAAAACAATTAAAATACGTCTCAAAACTCAGCCTGACACCTTCTACGGGTAAAAAGACAACCAAAAAAGACCTTTTCTTCAAAAATAACTTCATCAGTAGACTAACTTTAGTAACCTCGACAGACAATTACATATTTTGAACGGCAGTATTGTCGCCTGCATGGGTCATCGTTACACAGACGAGAGAGAGGGAGTGATGGGGTGAGAGAGAGACAGAGCGAGACAAAAGAGAGACAGCGATAGAGACACAAACAGAGAGAGGGACAGAGAGAGAGAGAGAGAGGTATGTATGTATGTATGTATGTATGTATGTATGTATGTATGTATGTATGTATGTATGTATGTATGTATGTATGTCGACGTTTGTACGATAATTGACCGTAGAAATAACGAGGACGCTGGACTGCGGCGACTGATTGTTATCTATCCCGAATTGCTATTCATTGGTTTGACATTCTGTGTCATAGCAACTCTAGATGAAAACATTGGCCTCTATTTAAGGCTAAGAATACAGAGATTTGTTACAAATCCTGACAGTCGGCAAAATTGTGGTACGATTTTCTTTTTTATCTTATTATGTTTTTCAAAACACAAGTCTTTAAATTGATATATGAACATCACTTCTACAAATCTGTTAAAATTGGTGATAAAATATAATGAATTACTCGGGCCAAGAAAGGTATTTGTGGGGGAATACTTTGATGAGGATTTTGTTGAAAACTGCAACCATGAAAGAAGAGACATAGGCATGACGGGCTGATCTCTAAGCGATAGGGCGATGATAAGAAACAGACTTCATTTTTGCCTAATGTAATACTTTTTGGAGGACGTTATCTGCGCATGTTCATCGACCAAACGATGTACTGAGGGGGACAGAAAAAACACAAAGAGAACTGCTCCACCCTTTCTTAGGATTTCTAGCGCATCCGCCCACCTCTGTTTTCTGCATAATGGACTAAACCATACATTAAGCACAATAAAGTTATATAATGCTAAATATTGGATTCAACAGGACGAAGAGAACTTTGTAAAATCGCAACAGAGGCGATCACTGATCGATCACAATACGAAACATTACTTTACTACTTTCTTAAACAATGCAACGACTCACGGTGACATACAATCAGATTAATGTGCAACGCTCTGCGGAGAAAGTTTGGCAAAAATAGTGAAATTGTAAGTTGCATTAGAACGCCTGAAATTTAAACGACGTGAATACTCCAAAGGCGCTGAAATAGATGTAATGACGGTTGGTAAGGTCTAATTCGACACTACACAGCAGTCGCGCAGACAATATCTGACCCGCGCTTCCAGCCTTAATATCCGGACGAAGAGTTGGTCGTCGCCGATACGTCTTCTCCGTTTGACATTTCCATGGCAATACGTCATTTTCCAGTCGTCGTCAAATACAGGTCTATCCCCGGTTAACCTGAGGTCACGTTGGCGGAAAGTCACTATTTTTGTCGTGTTTGATGGATCGATTGTTATGATGAGTTGAGTACTTTTTTGTCTCTCTCAAGTTGATTAGTTCGATGGGGTTTATCTGTGGAAAGGCGACGAAAATAATACAATGGTTTCTGCGAGAGGACGTTCTTGGGAACGTCGCTAAACTGAGAACACAATAACCGAATAAGAAATGTAGACAGGAACAGTGGACTGCCAAGACATCTGCATCGGGATTTTGCTTTTAGAGACCCATTATCGTGTTTGCATGTACTATTTTAGAGTATCGCGATCATTAGGGAATTGCGCGTAATAAGAAAATATACAAATTGTGATTCTTATTAGGCGTTTCATAATTTCACTCTCTATCTTTCGCCGTTTCTACTTCTATTGGACAGAAAATCGATCATTTGTCACACATCGACAGGGGAAGAGTTGAAACCACCGACGGAGTTCGAATGATGGAATAGACGCCCCACCTGGGAGATGGCAGCGCGTCTAATTTACAGGCGGTCACCTCAGTTCATTAGTGCCCTATGCTTCTCTGGATAGTGACGTCACATACCATTTGAAAAGACAAAATGACATTTTCATCCGCAGCATATCGCACATCGTTCCAACTACAACAGATGCACAAGGAAATCCATATAGACAGTAGAGAAACGACTGTCTGTGATGAATCTTACTATATGCTAACACTTCGTCGTTATTGTTGTTTTTCTTGTTCATTAACTTACTTTTCTCATGTTTGACAAGTGACTTAAAACAATACAATTGCCATAACGAGTTAGAAGACTCTATCATCTGTCGGATTTTTGCATACTTCTAAAAGTGTCTACAATGATTTGTTATCAGTCTATGAAACATCCCCTAAATCGCGCCATGTACGTCATCTTTGCAACCAGGTTACTTTGTCTTGTAGCGTTCAATTTTGATTTGTCAGATCATGTTTAAAATAGCCTCTCTTTTGATCAGAAGCTTAGCAAGTAGCTACACTTAGAGAAGACAGAGAAACACCCAAAGATATATTTTCAACTTTCAAATGATGAATACAGACAGCAAGTTTGCAAAGCAATTTATCTCTTCAGCGTCTACACTGAGCCATGTTAAACGTGATCGAAAGCTATTATAGATAATACAGTTGACTTGCTCCAATCAGCCATGTTGTATAGCTAAAGCCAATTGACGACAATTTGTGCACGAATCGTATACTGTTCCACATTCATATTCAACAGTAAACCTGCACTGAGTTAGGGGTCCCCTAAACACTCCGACGGTGAATCAAGAAAGGGCACGCATATACGACTTAACGTATTTGCTTGCGTGCCAGACACTGTGTTTTTTATCATTGCCGACAGGAATTGCGATCTCAACATTTTGATTCTCTACACTTGATCCAACCTTACACACACATGATAATGATTCATAATATAATAAAAGTATGGTGTAGGATTAGACGAGCTGTACTGATGTATTCGTCAAAGCTGCTTGTGTTATCTATCTGTCACCGGTTGCACGTTTGTCCGTTCAAGAGTGCACTTCAGCGATGGCTGCACTGTCGGCTTGTAATACAATCAGTGTTGTTTCTGCGACTCAAATAATCTCGAAACTACTCGCTTATGGTGCAGTCTATACACAAAATGTGATGATACAAATTTATTCAACGCACAGTTCTCCTCCATTGGTCATACAGTCTTTTCAAAATCGATCGCTGATGCGAGTTAATCGGAACAGGTTTGATTTATATTTCTTGCAGACATCAACTACAATGTCAATGAACTGAAAATGAAAACCACAGTTATCGATGTTTTTTCCGAGAAAAAAAAAACCTGTACACTTTCCGACGAATAGGAATAACAACTATTAGCTTGGAGCACGATGTGTCAAAAACAAAATCGCCCTCGAAAGCAATGTCATGTAACGTGCGAGATTAGCATGCATGCACAAACTGATATTAGCACCATCATATTGAACGTTGTTGTTCTCATGCATGCATACATTTATTTTAGAATAGGACATTTGATATCTCTCACAGTAATCAGAATGTTCGATCGATAAACCTGTCTAAAATCCTATAATTTTCATATCAAGTGGCATGTCACCTGTACAGTACATGTAATTACTTCCCCACTGAAAACTCAAATGAAATGAAAATAAATATGGGACACCACAGTACGCAAGTTCGCACACTACGATCGGAACTCTATCACAGACAAGATGACAATGCCTTGACTTGATTTACCAAACAATAAGTGCGGCTTTGGATATGTTGTACCCGGCATATAGCGACTCATAAACATAAGATTATATAACAAGAGCACGTGTTTTGTGTTACCGGCATCCCTCGAATAACGATCGTTACGTCGATGGTCACCTTCCAGGGACGACATCAAAGAGCTTGGTCTCTGTGCATATTGCTTTCTCAAGCTTGGTCTATTTGCATATATGTATCTGCTGTTACAACATGCGGAAAAATGTGGAAGGCCGAGGTTCACCAACCTGCCTAAACTATTGCGTTGTTAAGACAGTCAGATTGTGCAAGTCTGTCTTGTTTCCATGCAGAGAAAATGACTGTTTACCCAAGATCTATCTATCTATCTATCTATCTATCTATCTATCTATCTATCTATCTATCTATCTATCTATCTATCTATCTATCTATCTATCTATCTATCTATCAATCTATCTATCTATCTATCTATCTATCTATCTATCTATCTATCTATCTATCTATCTATCTATCTATCTATCTATCTATCTATCTATCTATCTATCTATCTAAAAGTGTGCAACTTTAAAAATAGAGCCGCGGTCGGCTGACTAATTGATACAACCCACCTGATCTCTCTCGAAATATTCCGTTGGTGTCTCAAAATCTAATTCATCGAATACATACAGCTGCATCAAGTTAACGGTTGATCTGTTTTCTCTCCCGTAGGTCTTCTGTTTTGGAATTGCTCAGCACAAACTTCAGCGAGCTGACTTCTCAGATATCGGACAGCGCCATAGAGAGGAGTAACGGTTCATGTGCAGAGGTGAATAACATAGTATTTGTCAAGACCCACAAGACTGGCAGTACCACGCTGGCTTCCATTATCGAAAGATTCGGTTACCTGAGAAATCTGTCTTTCGTTCTTAACCCACACAGCCACATTTTGACCAGTCAGTTGTTCCACCGCAAGATGGCCATCAAGTCTCCCCCTCCGCTTGACTTCAAGGACGGTGACGCTGTCACGTTCAACATTCTGACGAGCCACGCACGGTACTCGAGGAAGGAAATCAGCCAGGTGATTCGTCCTGGTGCCAAATACATCACCATTATTCGCGATCCCGTCGCCAACTTGGAATCATCTTTCGGTTACTTCCAATTGGCCGAGAAGCTCGGTTTGACAATCTACAGGCGCCCTTTCAACATGTTCCTCCGGAGGCTGGACGAATTCTCGCAGCAGACGTTCTTCCGTCGACCGTACATCAGAAACGGTCAGATGTACGATCTGGGGCTCAATGCTAAGCAACAGACCAACATCTCATACGTGCTGTTGAAAATTGAAGAGTTTTCTAAAGAATTCAATTTAGTTCTCATCCAGGAATATTACGACGAGTCGTTAATTTTATTGAAAAACCTGCTGTGCTGGGATTTTGACGACATTTTGTATATTCCTAAAGGAGTTCGCAGTAAACGATTAAGATACAACTATGACAAAAGTTTTGACCAAAATATTCGACAGTGGAGTCTCGCCGATTCAATTCTTTACGATTACTTCAATAAAACACTGTGGAGGAAAATCCACGCCTTGGGCGACCAATTTTACCGAGACTTGGAAATATTCAGGCGAAAACAAAAGGAAGTATTTAGGACTTGCGTCGATGTTGGCGTCATTGATACGTCGGACAGACGAGAGGAAAAGTTCGTCCTAGTGGCGAACGCTTCACACTTTTGTCAACTTTTGCGGTTAGAAGACACCCATTACTGGAAAATACTGGGTCAGCGCCAGATGATAGCCGCCCTCAGACGAATGAATTTTACCCTGAATTTCAAGTGACAATCTCACAGGTCACTTTCTTTCCCTTCAGTCCAAGACTGTTTGTGGTGAGCGGAATACATGAGGGTTTATACATGAACGGGAAAAGTTCTTGTTTTCAACGAAAAATATCAATGGCGGAGCGCTCACTCGCTTACAAAACACTGCAATAGTATGTGCAAGGAAAACGGTTAAAACATACATTTGAAGTCAGCTAAAGGGACAAAAACAGTGATGTTATGTTCCATATATTATACCGTGATTCCAGTGTCCACTTCAATGAAAACAGTGGTTCTAAAAAGCAGTTGTCCGTAAGACATAACCTTATAGAAATAACGGACGACGCGCTAACCATTAACGTTTATTTATGGGCAAGGGCGAGAGGAAAGCCAAAAATTAACGGGCGAGGCTCGCCGAGCCCGTTAATTTGGCTTTCCTCTCGCCCGCGCCCATAAATAAACGTTAATGGTCAGCGCGGAGCCTGTTATTTCCATTATATTATCAACGAACCCCGAAAACCTGTCAAAATTTACGAAAATTGCCCGTGCGAACGACAATGGGGCCCAAGAACCTGTCAGTGAGTAGTGCGCGCGCTGCAAAAATTTGCAAATCCGAATTTTTTTTGTAGAAAAATTAATTTGGTTTTCCTCTCGCCCGCGCCCATAAATAAACATTAATGGTCAGCGCGGAGCCTGTTATTTCCTTTATATTATCAACGAACCCCGAAAAACTGTCAAAATTTACGAAAATTTCCCGTGCGAACGACAATGGGGCCCAAGAACCTGTCAGTGAGTAGTGCGCGCGCTGCAAAAATTTGCAAATCCGAATTTTTTTTGTAGAAAAAAGCGTCTAAACTTGGCTGACAAATGCTCCAGTTATTTTGTGGTTGATAATGAATTTTGTACAAATCACAGTTTTCGTTTTAGCTGTACAGTTACTTTGTTTACGATATATTCATATTCACGGGCATGAAAACGAACCATTACTGTGTATTTGTGGGCAGTCACGTGGTTCAGCTCGACCGATTGAAACGCGACGGACAGGGCATGGTAATATAATATTTGATATATTACACATCTTTGAACAAAATTTATTTATAAATCCGAATATATTATTCATTGAGATTGATCTGAACATAGATCCTCAGAGAAGCATTTCTCTAGAGTCTATGGTGTGACATCGAAACAAAGAGAAATATACTAATAATAGGAATCTTGTGTGCTGTACAAAATTTCTGGCATGAATGATACCAAAAACGCTGCAAAATATTAAGTGTGTTCACAATAACATATTGGTGGGCGGCTACGAAACTTACTGTATTAGTCATGTCTTCAAACTCTAATGTTGCTGTTTTATCCCACGAACAGATATTTATTAACGCCTGATGTCAATTTCCCAACAGAAAACGTGGAAACCATGGAGAAAACGCCGTTGCCGCCTGGATACAGAAAACATCAGAGAGGAATCCGTTTCTCCAACACCTACAAATCGTTGCTGAGTGTCACCATCAATACCGCGTTTTTCGGAATCTATTCCTCTTTTAATATGCAACTGAAGCTACAAAGAAACTATCCTCTTAACAAAGACGCTGAAGCTATCGAAGACACTTCTGAAGCATTGAATACAAGGATTGAGGAAGAAGATGAAAATTTGTTGTCCCGGCAATGGAATTGCTCTTGGGCTTGTTCTTTATTCGCTTCTATCCAAAGGCTTTAGAGCCACCTTGAATTTAAATGAGCAGCAGCACCGCTTATGAATCCGTGGAATTGAACGAAATTGTTCGAAAACAGAGTTTTTTGAGAAATTATACAGACATAATAATAACATTAATAAATACTGGAGAGGGTATGCTTTAGCGAGGTCGTATAGGTGCGTATTTACAACCAACTTTATGGAGAGCAAAGGATACAACTGCTAATGTTAACCCCAAGCACGCTAAGTGGCCACCTGTTGTAGAATTGCTGTGCAGAATTTTGGTGACTATATTCGTTTTCGAGCCACCTTTACTACTTGGATATACGCTGAAATGTAACATATCCTTGTCTATCTGCCTGTGCTAATGAGTATTCATTGACCGGGTACAAACTTTCGGTAACTTTGGTAATATCATTATTGGTCTATTACATCGGTCAATCAACAGAGCAATGTCTACATGGCTATCAAGATGTTGCTAATGAAATGTGGTGATACTGAAAACAACCCAGGCCCTTGAAAAGATGCTCGTTACGCTAAAATCGTCGATTCTGTATGCCACAGATAGTTAAGATCACGACCTGCTTCATCCACTGATACTACAGGCCAAGATACAGGCCAAGATCATGGCAGTTTTGTCGGATGTGAAGGCGGAGCTACATGTACGTTATGTTAAGATATTACCCTCTACGTCTACGTGATGTATTTTGATTTGTGTAGATCCCTGTGTCCCGATCCGTGGTGGCTTTTTTACAAAATTTAATTTACAGCTGTTGCGCGACTGGCTCAACAGCTGTATCATAAACTTTGGAATACTGGAAGCTCACAGACCATAAAGTTTATCAAAACGTTACTCTACTGTCGCGAAACAAAAAGAAAACAGCGAGAGAGAATTGTCAATCTTCACGCGTGGTCGCTGTGAAATGATCCGTTCAGTGAACGAAACAATGTATAACGATGGGGGATTTAAACTTGGTTAAAGAAACTTTTATGAAATATTTTTTAACATCTTGAGAAAATGTGGTGTTTTAATGCAGCTGCCTTTCCCCGTCCGCAGTCGCTAGGAAAAATGTCCATCCATCTGCCAAGGAATCGCTTGCGAACACCTTTCTGCGGCTCCAATTAGTTTGTTCGCTCTAGTCACTCAGCTCCAGCCACCGCATTCTAATTTCGTCCAAGGACTCTTGTCACTAATACCATTAGTTATAAATTACATGAGAAAGGATTGAAATAGCACAGCAAGAAACTGTTAAACTTTTTAACGTAAAATTACATTTGTGGCGATTTTGAAACGCATTCTCCATAATAAGTAAGAACATTACTAACGTTCAGAAGTAAGAATGCAGCCCCCTGACACTCCGTTTCTCAGCCTCAATGAACTCTTTACACCACTCACATCCTATTTCGTTACAAAGATATTCCGCATGCGATGTCCGGCAGAAAACAACAACATAATACTCCTCCTTCTCCTCCTCCTCCTGCTAACCACCACCACCACCACTATCATCATCACCAAGTATAGTTATTATTATATTATTCACAAGTGTTATGATTGTCATCTTCGCCGTAATCATCAACATCATGGAAAAGTGCATTCTTAACTGCAACAGTGAAAAGCACTGAAATACAAAATACGATAAAATGAGAAATGAAAGACAACAGATCGAAGATATAAATGGTACGATATTTACACTGGTATCGTGAAGGTGGAATGGAGATATTTTCCACTTTAAAGAACCTTTAGCTTTTAAAGACGATCATCAATCTTAGTTTCCATGAAAACAATTGATGTTATAATAAACAAACATAAGGAGCTCGAAGTCATTCTGACTTTATAAGAAGATTTTGTGAGATGGCGCAGTCAAGTCTCTGAAATTGAAATAGAGCAAATCGATGAAACTTTATATTATGTTACTTAATCAGTAGCCATTTAACGACATTAAATGTGACTAATTATTTGTGTGTACGTTTTGACCTCGTATATTAGTAATCATGCAGCGGCTTTTTTCTTTTAGCTCTTATTCAAGGTTTTCGACGACTAGATAGGACAGAATGTTAAGCCCTGAGGCTCAGGGGTCTAAAGAGTGATGAGAAGAAGGATAAAGCTGGTCAACCTCAGACACTACGATAATGTTGCCTCGCAGACGTTTTGTGATGTGTGGAAGTAACAATCCAGTGTGACGCCAGTTTTTCCCTTTTTATGGACGCGTTAAGATGTTACAGACTTTCCAAAACTATGGCGGTAAAAAGTGGCTGAGCTCTTGTCTGGTATGGTAACACTATAATCCAGGGAATGTACAGACAGTCTATCAGAATTCACAACAGGTTTCTCTTAAAGTTGAACCACGACCTCAGCTCGCTGAGAATAATATTTGAACGAAGTCTCGACACAAGTAGAGGGAGTCCCTCCGATCACTTGGCTTGTGATTCATTGTTGTTAGCCCTAAGGTTGCTTTATTCGCAGGCACGTTCAGGTACACAGTGTTGGTTTATTCTTAAGAGAACATTCAAGTACATTCAGAAGTTATTCAAACGCAGCCATGAATATTTGATATAGCTGTATAAATAACTTTCCCGTCGATGGAGACGTCTTGATATACATAGAGTGTGCTACTGTCAAACAAAACCAGGGAAGGGAACTTTGAAACGTTTTGGTCGTATGGGAGAAGAATGGTTATTGATCGTCCTCTTCGCCAGAGCAAATGCCAATGTGATATATCGTGCTGTTTAGGGCTTTGTTAGTACAAAATAATGAAAGCTGCGTCAGATGTACCTTTGACGTAACAGTACTTTGCAATATTTTGGTGGTTTTCGCAAAATACAGACCTTGTTCTGCATCTTAAATCAGCTCGGAATTGAAAGTGGTGGTGGTGTTCGTAGCTCACACTCTATATACAAAATAGAAAAGTAAAACTGAAAAGGAAGTGAAGTGTTAGGTAAAATCTATGTAAACTAACGATCACAATAAAGCAATATTGCAATAAAAATTGAATGAAAAAGTTTTACTGACAAATTATCAAGTGACAAAGCTACTCGACGATAGGACGTCAAACAGATGGGGTGCATTTATCTGAAAAGGACTAATTACCATAACAATAATATTGCCAGTTAAGCCATTTTAGACTCTCTCTTTATTACTTCATAACACGTTTTCATTTAATCACAGAGTATCATAGACAGAGTGGCAACACCTATTGTTTAAGGCGTGAAGCGGTTACGTAAGCAATCCGTGTTTGCCTCGCCTCACGAAGCTCTTGGCTCTCTTTTCCGAAGAGTGCCGACCATGCACCCTTCGGTAATTTCGGATTTTCACCAATTGTTAAGGGAAAGTATGTTCGACAAAGTTTGTGTTGTTGTTGTCGTGTGGTGCTGATCGGAATTGATGTGCTGGCAAAAACGGGAGTGTTTTGAGCTTCAGGAAAGTGGGTTTTACCGTTTTAAAAATTCCTCTCATATTTTTATGAATATATAATGAGTGTGTTTGAACCAAATTTGAAAGTCTTTTATCGATACTGTCTGGTTTTACTCAATGGTTTACGGTCAGTCATACAGTCTTTTACACGTGAGTCAAGAAAGGACATGTTTATGAAACTGCTGGCGTGTTATGTTTTAATTTGCGTGAAGCAGTGTATCTGGCCTGAGAGCTCACAAAGTAACTATGGTTGCTACGCGACTGGCAGTACGATGCCATCTCGTCGTATGTTTCGCATAATCTCGGTTAATTATCAACCACAAACAAAGCCTCCAAAAAGTTTAACACCTTTGAAGCTCATTTAATATGAAAAGCCAATAGTCTACCGAGACGACCATGGAACAAAAGCATGCAAGTGTTGCCACTCTGTCTATGATACTCTGTGATTTAATCAAAAAGTGAAATTTTCCTTTCTGCAGAAGAATCAGTATTTCCAGAGTTACTGAACTGTTGCTCGTTTTGGATAGACTAGTAAACGCAGCCGGGTAGTCCAAAAAGTATCAACGTTTATTTATGTTAGTAGCTACATCCCTGTACGATTCAATTCTCCTTCGGCTTTCGCCCAGCACGATTCGACAGCGGTACCCTTTGCTAATACAGACAGAGCGAGGAGAACACAGCTCCCGGGGATTTGCCAATTACGTTACCTTGCACTGGTGCGTGTGTATAGTGTTCTGTACCAAAATCGAACCGGTGTCCTGTTACACATCTTCTAACTCATCAACACGTCGCTTGCACTCAGCCTCTTTATAAAAGATGAGCGACCTTTTTTCTTTCCATATTTCTATAGAGAGGTCGAACGTCTTTTCTAACGCGCCAGGGTCGCTATACTCTGATGAATTTTTGAATCTTCACGGCACGGCGGTCATTTCCTTTTTTATCAATGACATGCAGGTATTCTAAACAATGAATATAGAATAATTGATGGAATTTCATCTCTGATATCGCTTTTCAACCCGGGTATCAATACGAAAGAACGTTCCTATCCTACAGGAGTGAAAAATTTTATAATTGAGTCGAAAATCGAGCCACATTGGTAACGCGATGTCGCTAATTTGGAAATATTTTCTACAAAAAATACTTCAAAGCCGGAGACCCATACAAACCTAGATCTATAATTAATAACATGTAATCGACGAGGAGCACTGGGGTTTTGAAGACCACAGCGCTTTCTTGAATGTATGATGCAAAACTGGAAGCCGACTGTCACGCACAGCACAGCTTGCTGTCTGAGCTGGCTCTTCCTCTTACAGCGCTTCCACACCGTTTGCTTGAGTCGAGGACAAGAGACGACACCGACTGGTTCAATCTTGCGCTCACAAGTCAACAGCCTTCGACAAGGGTGTAAAATTTGGCACGGGACTTGAGTCGCCGGCATCAGCAGAGCGGCCCGATTCTCGATATCCGAACCATGACTCACTTGACATTAATATTAGCGGAGAAAGACAAGATAGTCGAGCTTAAATACTTCTCCGATGCCCGCAGGGGAAAAAATAAAGTTTGCATATATTGGAAACAGTAGGGTGCAATATTTTGAAAGTGGAAATGTCTTGTTAGGTAAGCAAACAGACGATTAGTACGGGGTAAGCCAAGACAGAGGTACCGTGTGGATAACAGCCACAATGCCCCGAGGGGACAGCTTCACTCACTGGTGGCAGTGAGCTGTACTGCTTGCTGCCAGACTGGAATATATATATATATATATATATATATATATATATATATATATATATATATATATATATATATATATATATATATATATATATATATATATATATATGTATATATATACATATATATGTGTATGTATATATAAGAACGCGTAACGAATATTATGATTATATTGTATATATATATATATATATATATATATATATATATATATATATATATATATATATATATACATATATAATCATAATATTCGTTACGCGTTCTTCTCTGAAAATTTGGAACAACTGTCACCTGCAACCTTTCTGTGTACAGGAAAATGAAAACTGATGACGAGAAAAATGCACAGTCAATGTTAATAGTTTGCAGTCTTTGCCGCTCGAACTGTAGACAAATAGCGTCGTTAAAAAGATCACGATCATTATTTCGAAATTCGAATTAGATACAACTTCACGAAGCGACAGTCGGCAAATTCATTGGGCATTGCAAATGTCGACTTTGTTGTCATAGCAATTTCGGTCTCAGAGGTGAATTTGTGTGTACGCAGGGAAGCGAAAAAACCAAAAACGCGATAAAACATAAACGAATATTTGTCGATCTCATAGCCTCAGCGATATGATACTTTATACGCTTGTGTCTATTGCATTTTCTGGTCTCGGATAGAAGGACAGCCATTGACCTCTTTCATATGCGACGCATTCCCAAGCACATTAGGCGTGAAAATGAGGTTATCGGAAATAATCGACGCTATACTTGAAAGCCACCAAGTTCCGATCATTTGAAAGAACGTCCATTTTAAAGGCTTTCTTGAATTCGGATTTGGAGGTCAATCAACTTTCCAAACGTCAAGTATGGGGAACGAGCACAATTGAATCATGCAAGCCACTAATGGGTTAAAATGACCGCGAAAAATTCGCCTTTCTACCTTCGCTGGAAAAAGCTCTTATTCAATGAACAGACACCAAGAACTTATTTCGACTTTCATCGACAAGCCTTCAGGAAACATTTACATGAAAATGTCACGCCATGGGCGCGATAAACGTTCATTTTATTTGCTAAGTTTCTACATGACTTTGCCTTTGATGTACCGCTGTTAATTGCTTTGTGTCAAAAGACTTCGTCAGTTTTCAGCATGAGCAGATCACCACCATCTATTATGAAATCAGCTCGATCGTGAACGCTTCAAAGAACAGCTTTCAGTTGGCGTGAAATTGGAGTGATTATGTCTAACACACAGTGCATCTCATCTTTGCCGCAAGTACAATCGTCGCTTTTGATCCATGCTAACTGGGCACATGTAGGTAGGTAGGTAGGTAGGTAGGTATGGTACACTGTAAAATAGCGGACGCTAGACGCGTCTTTACGCGTTCAAAATGTACATGTCGGTGTTCAAATTTGAACGGCTAGTGTTCACATTGTTAACACTAGTGTTCATATTATTAACAATGATGTTCTAAGCCTGAACACGATGTGTTCATAACCATCTCTTTCAGGTGTTCAAAAACTCAGCATCACAGAAATTTTACAATACTCTGAAACAGTTAACAATCTTTTGTGTTTTTTACTTTACAATGGCTATATTAACTTTACTACTGTCTCGCTGTCCGGCATACGTACACGGATTTTGGTATGACAAATTTCACACTAAGTGAAAAATATTTCCGGTCTACAATTGCTGAAAGCATGTTTTTTCTAAAAAAGGAAGTATAAAAAATAATTTTACACGTTTATTACGGGTTGAAATTTTGAAAATTTGAAAAGACAATCAGAAAACCACCATGAACGTTTTAATTTTAACATCGGCGTGCAAGAGGCGTTCTACTTCTATACACTTGGTGTTCAAGTTTGGTGCCTTTTCTTATCCCATGATGCATCAAAACGGAAGTTGCGACATTTTCTTGTAGGCGCACGCTGAAGTCGTGATCGTGCGGAAACAAGACCAGAAAGGGTAAGTTTTCTCTCCAAATAGTAAAAGGTATTAGATTTTGAAGCATCTGTATTATTATCCTTTGAAATTAATTGTATGTGAAGAAACCTTTTTTCTTTCAGTGGCTGGTATACCAACAACTAGCTGTGAATACGCAGTGGTACTTTTGGCCATGGCCTATCGATCGATCTCACTCGGGTCAAGGGTCATCGCAACACAACTGTAGCGATAACCCTTGACCTGAGCGCGATCGATACGCCTTGCATAGTACCGCTGCGTAATCACAGCTAACACATGTCTTTTAGTAGACACAATCGCATGTAAAACATCAATTAAACATCGTAGAGTATACAATGTATTGTTTCAGCATATGAGAGTTTGGCTTTTTTATTTTAATCAGTTGATGACAAGAATAAGCAAATATTTTGTAACAGTATTGAAAAGAGGCTCCCCTTTTCCTTAACCTAATCAGCCCCTTGTCTTTCATAGAAAGTCTCATCTCGCCATATTACCTATTGTTGCATTATTTTCAGGATGTAAAAAATGGACTTAACTGAAAATCGAAGAGTTGTTACAGAAGAGGTAGCTGTCTGGAACCAAGCTTGAGAACCCCAATTCATCTCTAATGTAGATTTAAACTTTCAAGGGTCAGTAACTGAATTTTGATAAGTTTCTGTATTTGTGTTCTTAATTAATCTAAGCTTTGGTAGTATGCTATGATCAACTATATGTTGCCGGAGAATAAGCTTTCACAGACGTGTAGTCTCCCTCATCAGATGCAAGGGTGGAATGAAAAATTAAAGCTGAAAGCGACAGAAAATTCAGAGTAAAAATGTCCACTCTGAATTACTGAATTTTCTGAAATTTTCACTCTGAATTTTCTGTCACTTTCTGCTTCAATTTTTTCATTCCCCCTTGCATCTGATGAAGGAGACTTCACGTTTTTGAAAGCTTATGCCCCTGTAACATTTAGTTGATCGTAGCCTGCTATCAAACCTAAGATTATTTTGTATTGTAGCTCAACGCGTTTCTTGTTCTTAGCAACTGGTTTTTAGCTTTGCTGTCAGCTAAATGAGTGGATGTGTAGCATTGTACTCAAATTTGTACATAACAAGGTTTTTCTTCTGTACGAATCCTTTAATATTTGGATTACAGGTTCCCAGGGATTACCCTGATCAGATATGTTTAAATTATGATGAAATATGCAAATTTATGTTTTTGAGGCTGATTTTGCTATTTTTTTGGTAAAAATCTTCTTCTCTTTTACTGACGTCTTCAATATTTGGTAACATGTCCCTAATAATGGCCTTAATTAAATTTGTGCTACTTGTGATGAAATATGGCAATTTTTGTCATTTTTGGTCAAAAAATCTTTAAAAAATCTTCTTCAAACTGCTAATTTAACAGCTTTGATATTTAGGACATAGATCTCTACTGATAGCCTTTTTCAGATTGTTCAAATTATGGAGAAATATGCAACTTTGTATTTTTAAGACATTAAAGACATTTCAGATATTTTTAAGATATTAGAGATTACCAGAATATGATATATAGGGATTACCAGAATATGATACATTCAAGTTATGATGAAATCTACCATTTTTGGTAAAAAAAATTGTATAAAAATTAATAGCAGGGTACACCAGAATTTGAAAGAATTTGAATTTTGAAATGTCACCGGTTTATTTCAGGGTTTATTTAAAGATATTACAAACAAACAAACCTTTTTGTTTATGAAGGACTTCGTTGGACAAGGTTTTTATCCTGCCAAGGACCCACTTTCCCCACTTTCTGCATGTTGTGCCTTACTGTGACACTTTGACAACTTGACATGTTTTTGTTTACTTTAGTGTGGACAACTATATACCATGTGCACTAGAGAAGCCTCGACTAACTTTTTTTCTTCAAAATTTACAATTGTCTATACAAGAGGAAATGTCTTTGAGAAGCCATGTTACAAAAATGGAGTATGCATTTCACATACATATACGTGTTTTCAACACAATTGTGAGCTTTTTCAGATGAGTTTTGTACATTTTAAACAAGTATGAACATAAAACGTAATCCACAATATTTAAGTAAAACCAGTTTTGTCATTACTTTGTTCATATTTTTTAAAACGATCTACAGTGTTTTGGGATTTTTTATTGCTTATGTTTTTGATAGGAGGGTGTTAACACCGTTGGTAGTTTCCTCTGACAAAATTTACATACAAGTAGCATGTTTATTTGCCCATTTTACAGTAAATTGTTGTATTTTACCGTATAAATGTTTTGTATATATTTAGAATAAAATAATTTTACTGAATATCAGTGGTCTGCAATGTTATTTAAAGGCTTGATCACCCCCTGAACGCCCCAAATTAAAGGTGTTCAACAAGCGCGCATCATTTGTTCTAGCCTTTAACACACTTATCGTTGAAGGGCGTCCATGCGTTTCAAAAAGTGTTACAGCCCTTTGAACGCGTAAATGCGTTCAATTTTTTGAACACATTTCATGTGCAACAAGTGTTCTGATATGGAACACTATGGTGTTCAATATAATGTCTGATGAACACGTAGCGTTCAAAATCTGCACACGTGTGTTCAAAAATTGAACGTTGGTTGAACACGTAGTGTTAAATTTCTGAACGTCTAGACGCGTTCAAAAAGTGTTACAAAACGGCGTTTAATTGGTGTTCTATCCTTTAACACTTAACTTTACAGTGTAAGTAGGTAGGTAGTAGGTAGGTAGGTAGGTAGGTGGGTGGGTAGGGAGGTAGGTAGGTAGGTATACGTGGATGGACGAATGCATTCGTGCACACCTGTGTCTGCGTTCATACATGAAACGTTTTTGGCATAATCAAAACATGCATCAAGAAATAAACAGCTACAAGCAACACAGTAACCTTTTTTTCTTGAGCGTCAGTGGTTCATGTATGCATTATGTATTCTCATCCTGTGACTGTGAAATAAACTTGTCAGTTTATTTTGTCTACATGTATTTAATCGAACGATTTCAACTCTACCTGCACCAGGCATAGAAGCTGGTTGTAGAATTTGAATAATGAATTGATCCATAATTGAGAGTCATGTAATTAATTTAGAATTGTTGCGCAACAACGTATTAGTTCGGGCTTTGTTTTCGGTACTGTCATTGCCTTGCAAAGTTCTGAATGCCATGCAGTGTTTAATCATGCGGTCTGACGAACATTAGCTTGTATCAGATTGACATAGATAATCGATGAAAAGCTATTTCTGGACAGGCAAAATGCAACCAAATAAATTGTCCATTTGTAAATGGACGAATATCAAACGAAAGTGAATCTTGCTCACCGTTCAAAGCTAACGTGTTCTCAATGAAACAAGGCCGAAGCCGAGTATATTCCATCGTCCCGCTTTGCCATTCCTGAATCTGAAAACAAATGTGCAATGACAAAAATGACCACCCTTGGGGTTTATTTATATGATTAGTGCGATGAAAAGATTTGGCGGAATTCTAACGGAACTTTGTAGCTCCAATCCAGAGAAGCATAATTGATGTTACGAAGTTCGTCTTCTTCCATATTTGAGACAGCTTCCATACAACGACGTTAACGCAGGGAGATAGCTTGAGAGTGGTTAATTCCCAGTAGGGGCCAAAACCATTTTCTTCCTTTGTTCATTACTTGTTTCCTTCAGGCTGGTAATGCGTCCTCGTCCCCCAACTCCCTCGAGTCAACATCATTTTGATCAAAGCAGACGAGGACGGAAAAGATGCTTCTCGCGGCAACGGCGGCTGTCTCTTCAAATAAACTTGAATAATTCTGGTTCTGTCCTCGGTTAACTGATGAAATACGTACACAGTGAGATAAAGCCATCTTGACATCAACGTGTGTGTGGACTACACTTATACTTACTCGTTTTCTTCCTTTCTAGGCTATTACTAACTAACTAACTAACTAACTAACTAACTAACTAACTAACTAACTAACTAACTAACTAACTAACTAACTAACTAACTAACTAACTAACTAACTAACTAACTAACTAACTTACTTACTTACTTACTTACTTACTTACTTACTTACTTACTTACTTACTTACTTGCTTGCTTGTTTGCTTGCTTACTTAAATGCTTGCTTACTTACTACTTACCTACTTGCGTACTTGCTTGCCTACTTACTAACTTACCTACTTACTTACTTACTATACAGTATATAAATGAAACACTAGATTTGAACACGCGCAATTCGTCGCGACTACGCTCCAAAGCTTCAAGCTAGCACACATCTCTTCTACCCATTAAGTCAAGATATGAGAATGGGCAGATGTTCTCAGTTTGTGTTCTCTTAACCACTCTGATGAGCCGCTCTAACCTCATGGCATTTTCAATAAGCGGACCCTGAGAAGTTTGCCTTGAAGGATAAATCTGTCATCAGCGATGTCGGTTTTCGATATGCGAAGCAACATACCTGCGGCGGAAGATCAATACTCACACTTTCCTCCAGCAAAAATCGATTTTGTCTTTAGAATTTCATTTTTTTTTTATAATTTGACATCAATTGATTTACTTCGATTCGCTGAGATTCATAGCGCTTACAATCTGTGTAATTTTAGTGGAGGAGAATTGAAATTAAAACGAATACTAATTCGAGTTTGGAGTTGATATGTTCATGATTTTAAGATAACGGTTATGGTTGGCTACAGCGAACGGACATACAGACTTGACTTTGTAAAAACATTCACTTCGTTGCACGCGACAGCCGGCAGCATTTTTATAGTTCGAAAGAAATCATCAAGACGTGTTGTGGCATAGTGGGGCCGACAGCGTTTCAGTGCAAGGCAGTGACACGTCTCGGAAGTAAAATTACGCATTGATATTATTCTACTTATCTCACTCGCATAGTGGTACAATATTGTTTTATAAGCTTTCACACTGCCTGCATATGAAAGACGCCGAGGTTAAGGGTCGAGAGGCCAATCTTGTCTCCTGCAGTCACGTGGTACGGGCCTTTTAGTAATTGATTGAAGCAAGCAGTAGGGCCTCGGCAAAACAAGGAATTAGCGACGGAAGAAAACTAGCTGCGAGGCATCTTCGGTAACCGCCAGGTTATCGAGCGGTATTTCTTCAGTTAGATATAAAACATATTTTCCATCAGGTTCATTCATTCATGCATTTGCCTTGAGGATGGGTAAATCCCCGTGAAATGCATTGATTCTAAAGCCATCTGTCTTCATCATGTAATGTTTTGTGTATATCAACACGGAATATAGGCCTACACACAGTGATTTGTTTGCAGCACGTAAGACACTGCATCACGCATGTCTGTGACATGATGCAGACTGAGTATGGGAGTGCCGCCGTCGACCGGCGAATATTTCCGTTGTCTAAGTCTTCTCTCAAGACGCTTGTGGTCGTTTTCAGTGAGAAATCCTGCTCCTGAAGAACAATTCCTTTTCCACCTCGCCGTTCGAATGCCGAATCTACTAGTATCTTGTAAATCATTTATTATAAATTTTATGTCTGGCTATTATCACATATGACCGATGTCTAAAGGCTGTGGGGTTTTACTCTATCTTGGTAAATAAAGAGAACAATTTTCAATCAAAATATTCATAAATGCATCAATATTTTATAAGATCAAGTTTCACTCTTTTGATGCTTGTGGCATATCCATTGATATTCAAATTCCATCCATTGATATTCAAATTCCATCCATTGATATTTAAATTTCACTGATAAGCTTATGAATCAAATATGAGACATTGACATTTGATACTTTTACTTTGATGCAAATTAATGGATTTTTTAAGTATGCTAAAGTAGGATGCAAATTTAATTTCAATGAATAATATATGTTTTTCCATACTCAAACGAAAACCTATATTTCTTAAAACGACTTGTATAATGTAAACGATATTGTTTAACCAAGCTGAATATCAACTTAGTGTTTTTACAAATATATGTATTGATTGAAACGATAAGTTAAAATCTGGTAAGGTACTAAAAATACGAAAATTTTGGAGATTGAGAACTGTATAGTAGTATGAATAAAAAGGGTCGTTGTATGGTCGATCGCTGTAAGTTTTAGTGATATTTTCATTATTTTAGTTCCATCTGAAAAATATACTGTCATAGTTCAACTACCAACCAGTCAAGGATATATTCAAGTCGATTGAGGTATAGGAAACATTTCAGCTTTAAGCTTGTTCGGGTAAATGAGCTCCGACCACGCGAAAACCAAAATATGTAATGAAACACTCAGATCCTGACGTTTTTGAGAACTAATATTGACTGATCGCCATGTTGATGTTAAAAACCCAGTACGAGTCAGTCTAAAATAAATCACGTGATAGAGAATCATTCGATGAAACGTGGGTATCTACGAGATTTGGGTACTATGCACGACATAGCAAGATCCTCCAGGCGAGAGCTATAAGCTTACAGTGGAAAGAGTTGTGCCCAAACTGAGCGTGTACCCACCTGCCAAGGGGCTTATTGCTATTTATATCAACACTTATGGGTGTTTTTCATAAAAAGTTGTTTCAGTCGCAGTTTAGCGAGAAAAACGGAGAAAGCGGAATGAATTGTTGAGCGATTATCTTTGAATGGAAATCCAGCTCCCGAGAGCAAGCATTGTCTACAGAAGGGATATTACGCTACTCGGCTATTGCAATGGAAGAGACGCAGACGACAAAAAGTGACGCCGCTGATATAGCCAATGCGCAAGTAAAATGCTCTAGTACGGCAGTGCTAAAAGTAATATTCTAACAGTTCACCATACTCTTGTTATGGTTGCCATGGAGTAAATCATTTGTTTACTTCTAATTTCGTTTTTTTTCCTGCGATCTAAACGCTCGATGTATCCACATTAAGCTTCCCTGCTAGTTGAGGGGCCCGTTTTAGCACCGGTAAAATCATTTTTACCACGGTCGGCATGCGTTCTTCTCCAATCAGAACTACGCATTGGCATGACTGACACGCTGTAGTTAATATTATTCGAATTTCCTCGTTTTTCGGTACGTACGTTCACGCACAATCACCCATCGCTCGTCTAAAAATCATGCTGTCTAAGCAACATTTATATGACCCGAAAGCACGCCTTTCTACAAGTGATGGAGGGACCGCAATTCAGCATGTGACGTTGAACTTGCTAATCCATATTTGATGCATGCCTTGGAAAATGCCAGCGGGCAGTTTTTCATTTTGTATTAACTTTCCAATATCATTAACTGCTGGCAATCATATAAACAGGTGACATCAACAGGCGTTCCGAGAATAGCAGTTAATTTACAAAGATATGTCGGCACACAGTCCCGAGAAGAAATTGAACTGAGATGTTTTTCAACTACGAGACTTTATTTACATACTGTATCGGTAATGATGTCTGTCATCTGTGGTACACGGCTGGCTGAGTACACTGATCACATGACCTCGTCACGACTCATCTCTCGCACAGTAAATGCACTTAAGGGTCTTATAAGAGTGCCACCTATCGCACCTTTTGTAATTTGATCCGTAATTAACCATGTTTAAGTCTATCAAGGGCGACTTACTTTACGCTTCGGGCTCTCGAATTAGAACCTCTGGAGGTCACAATTAACAAACACTGTGACTGGGCTTGTGCAAAGATGGGCACTGCGGCAGCGGGGCTCTATCGCCTGTGACATGGAATACAGAATGCAGATTTATTAGGCAGAGTTTTTGAAGTCAAACAGACGGGCTGTTTTTCTGTACGACTTCTGTTTTGGATTGGAATTCTTCAAGTCAACTGCACCGACTTTTGTGTCTGCGCGGGGAAAAATCAGTTTTCGCCGATCACATCGAGTTTCTGATAGCATACGCATGACATCGCGTCGAGAAAACAGCACGGAAGTTCTTTTTTCAGCGAAACTTCGAAGGTGGCTCGTATGAAAGGCATCCTGGTTTCAGGTTGTGTGTCGGACAGGGTCTTTTTTGGTGGATACATGTCAGGGCTGAACATTGAGAAAGCCAGATGGCACTGGGAAAGACTGCTGTTATAGGTTAACAGTAAATCGCATAACCTACTGAGGATTCAAACACATCGAAAGTTTGACTTGTGATCAACCATTCTCCAGACGAAAATAAACAACAATTTTTTTCTGTCTGTCTTTCACAAATTAGAGAAATACGAACTTTCCAAGGATATATTTCGATCCAGACAGCGCCTAGTGAGAGAAAGCTGCTTCCACCGTGTCGCTTCTGAACGCAGATGAGGTGCTATACGGTACGTGTCACGCAGAGACCTCAAAGGTGTCCGTGACTTCAAAGTGGTCCTCATGTTTTCAGATGAACTTGATTTGCTTGCAGTCTAATTGAATTTTTATTCGTATCTTGGTATAAAGTTGTACAACTTAACATACGTGCGATACCGATCGACTGAGCAACGTGATTTGAATTTAAATGGTGAAAGGCGCTCGTCGGTGAAGACACCGCACGCCAGATCTTTGCGCACTGCGTGCACGATTTTATTTTGGTATGGAATCGGCAGGTCTCTATTTGCAGTGGACGAGTAGATAATGTAACATTGCCCACTCACACCGAATCGAATATTAGAGATACCGAGCCAAATACAAAGAGTGATGTACACGCAATCTCATGTTCCCAGAACCACAACACCGGCGTGCGCCACACAACTACTGTAAATCCAGCACCCGGGCACGCAGAGGAAATTATAGGTCGCATGAATCACTTCATCAGGGGCGAACACATTCAGGTGGCTATCATTGTACGTTGACCCAAAAGCAGAGCTGGGAACTTGATCGAGCCGAAGTTCACAACATGGTGAAACGTTTGCCGGGTTTTTTCTTTGCGCTTTGTGCCGTGGCTTTCCTAACACTGTTCACAAAAATCAGGAATCTTCCGCAGCCATCGATCTACAGAACGCCAATGAACCCGAGGTGAGTAAGAATAGAATACAGCCTTTATCAGGGGCAATATTCACAACCAATATCGTCTCGTGTACGGGATTTGGCATACTTATGCGGGATTTGAGGAACGAGTCGGTTGATATCGGTGTAAGTACCGTTGGGATAATGCTCGCCGGTGATCCCTTGATTGAAGCCGAGTATATGGCGCAACGACATCGAGTCTAATCTACTGTAACCTGTTTAATAGACGCGATGTTTGGTAACTACCTTCGGGTGACTTCATGCACAGCGCCAGACAGAGGCGCGCATCAACTTCTTAGCCAAAGTCAAAGCGTTGAGCCGAAACTGTCGAACACCAGATCGATAACTTGAAGCGAATCAACTGAGAAGATTGAGAAATCACTTCGTCCACTTCTCCCTAACGCTCGATATGCCTACACAACATCACTTATGCGATGTTCCACTTCGTGTTATTATTCCATTAATTATAGCTATGACACTCTGTTTTCATAAAATTATATCATCTCTGATCGATATGATGCATTTATATTAATTGGAGAACAGCATGAAACAGTTGATGTGCATTTGCGCATAATTTCTCGGTAGCTGTAATGGTGCTTAGTGTCTTAGTTCGCGAATCACTTTTCCTTTGCTCTTTTAAGAAAATTTGAACGCAAAAAGGGGAAAGGATTAAACTTTGAATTGTCAGTCTTTTAAAATGTCAGAGCGATAAACCAGACCAAGCAGTGAAGCGTTCTGCCGGCCGAGGTCAGAGAAAATGCCGGCGAGCATTTAAACACTTTGACGTATGATTGAATCTGGACGCATTGATTCATTTTAACGTGGCTTTTCTGTTTGTTTGGAGATGCATTGGTGTGGACACGCGATTAAGCAATTACTCAATGGCTTCGCGTTTAAAGCTCTTTTAAGAAACACCCAATACATGTCAAAATGTCCATAGCTTTGCATGACGCGGGTACAAAATGATGCCAAGCGATGTACATAATACCATAGCGAAAGATAGATAGAGTGGCAACGGGTATTGTTTAAGGGAAGTTCACTAAGGATGATTTTTACATTTGTGGTCACTTACCCCGGAAAAGTTATTTCGCCATTTATAACTCGCAAGATTTTTTACAAAAACCGATAGAAAATAGTTTAACACCTTTGGAGCTCATTTTAATATGAAAAGCCAATAGTCTACCGAGACGACCATGGAACAAAAGGCATGCAAGTGTTGCTACTCTGTCTATGTTACTCTGTGATAATACATAAAAGTCTCACGAGAATTACCGAGGTCATTTTTTGAAAAATGAGAGCGGTAAGATCTATGAAGATAATGAAATGACGGTTATCTTGAAATTCAAATTACCCAATTAGATATCGAAAATCGATTTGCGAGGTTAAGATTCAGTCAAAAATAATGATCTTGTAGTTTCGATAATCCTACCTTTTTATGTTCCTCATTGTGGCATTGACCGACAACCTTCAAGCGGATCGTGACAATACAATGAGAAAAATATCAAATACTTTACTGTATTATTACAAAAGAAGCCATCGGCGACAGTCATACCATTGAATAGGGAATTCATGCCATTACCTCTGATACACATAATCATATAGGTAAACCAGTCTTTAAATTGGCGAGTAAAGGTTAGAGATATATCTGTAATTGGTACCTTGCTTAATACGGCAACAGGAAAAGTATCTTATGCATCTATTCATGATAAAAGTGTTAGTGTTCTATGATATTAGGCGCCATTAATTTTTTACTGCTAATCGGCAATTTTGTTATGTCTATGCAATAAGATACAATTTCTTTTTCAAAAATATGTGAAACATTTGTGAAGTTAAGATAGCACACGGAAAATAGTCAATGTTTTATAATTACGTGTACGTATACCCTGCAAATGTACCCCGGTCAGCTAGTATGAATATGAATTATATCGGTAACTCTGTACAAGCTCACTAAAACCTCGATTTAAGACAGATTAGTCGAGTTTGATGAGAAATTGCGTCATGGGATGCGGAGATGATGGTGGAAATAGAGTTTTCAAAAGGAATCTTTTCACACCAGGATTTAGACCGTATTTCAGTAGCTTTGTCATGCTGTAGACTTCTCGCATTGCGTCGTCGCCAATCTGTTAAGGTTTTCTTTCCCTGGAAATTCAATATGCCTGGTCAGATTGTTAGAGACTGACAAAAGCAAAAAAGCGGTTACGGAACATATCGATCTCTGCCGAGTGAAATCATCTCCCTTGCTGCGGGTGCGGAGATTGGATACATAGCTGTTTCGGGCTAGCAGCTGAGAAGATCGTCGATCAAGAGCAAGATGCCATGGTAAACTGAGGTTTTTATCATTGGTTAAAATGACACCCTTACCGGGATATTAATACACAACTTTTCCTTCCTTAATTGAAGCCGGTTAACATCGGGCGTGCTTGCCTCATTGACGGCTGGAGTCTGTTCTTATCCCCGGGACCCGGTACTTGACTCTGCAGAGGCTCGGGATGCGGTTGCAAGTTTGACGCATAAAATGTTTACAGTCGTAGCGTGAGTTGCCAATCATCTGGGATCAGAGGTCCCATATGGACCTTTTTGACTTCATTAAAGGGGTGAAGAAGTAAGAGACAAAACATTGGCAGAGGACATACAAGTCTAATTGTTACCGGGCGTTGTAAGGGCAAGCACTGGTAAATGTTTATACAAGTTGTCTCCACTCAAGACTAACACAGTTTGTGTTAATGTTATCGGCTCAGTGAAACCGCCAGCAATGAGAGGGAAAATCAGCATACACTAACAGTTAGGCCTACGAATAAATGTGTTCATTGTATTTCCCCTGAGTGATAAGTCTTCCAATACTGTCCTCGTCACCTGTAAGTCATGATTTTACGGTCTATTGATTAATAACGGTATGGAGTGATCGGAGAGGTATTCGGAGTTTGACAGGCTTTCATTTGACGACATGTTACAAGTAAAATAAACGGTTGAACATTAAAGCCTTATCAAGTGTAACTCTTCGGGTATTTTTTGAGGTGTTTCCAGTATGTATATATTATTGTTCGGAAATGTGATTTCTTGTTCTAGTCTCACACCTACGTCGAAATGCAACATTTAATTTCAGCATTCTTCACTGCCAACGCTGAGTGATAATTGGCAGATGACCGTACTTGTCTTACAATAACATCATGAACATTGGCGCAATTAAAACTCTCTGTTGGAAACACAGTCATTCAAATTCAATTTCTCCTTTTCCTTTCTTCCCAAAATTTCTACTCATCTAGATGCAGTAGACGGTGCTCCCTTCAGCTCCTATTATTCTGTACATAGCAGAGAGGAGTAAAAAGGTGTCAGATAGGTACGTGTAATATCTTATCTGACTTACAAAACAAGGCGGAAATTGACGTGAATCTCTCAAAATCTCGCGAGATTTGCTCATAAATGCAGAAAAAAAAACATGATCGGCGGGTTTGAGCTATGGGAAGCTGAAACACCGGAAGCATACCTTTGTTTACCTAAATTCTAAACCGTATGATTTATAAGGCTGTCTACCGACATACCGTATCTGTATCAATCAATCAATTAATCAATCTATCTATTATCTATCTCTCCATCTATCTATCTGCATGTATTTATCTACATGTACCTATCCATCTATTTATATGTCTGTCTGCCTGTCAGTTCGTCTGTTTGTCTGTAGACAATAATCTTTAGACATCTAGAAAGAATGTGATTGTGTGAAAGGATCATGGTGATTGGCTTTTGAAATTTTAATTAATTTGTTTATCAACGATTATATTCACATCATACGTTGCGACGACTGTCTTTGGCCTAGAAAACGGGCCGTCAGAGTCATTTTGTGCGCATGGGAGAATTTTGTAGATGTAATTTGCTGTATCGGGAGTGCATTCAACGAAAGAAGGACATGACACCATGCCGAAAGGAAAATTACTCTAGCTTTAATATCCCGGCAGAGTGAACGTATGAAAAACCTCATAAGCATAACGTCGAAGAAAATTGGTCGGTAAACGGTAAAGGCCAAGAAAATGTGATTTACCTAATGGAATTATGCCAGAAAAAGGCAAGATTATCTAAAACATTAGCGTATTATGCATGTATGAACAGTTTTCTTTTTAGAAATCGACACCAAAAATATGGCGAGGAATGTGTAGGGGAATTCATAAGAAATTTTCCCGCGGATAGCGCAATCCAGTGATTATAGAGTCAAGTCGATATTTTCAATTGAACCACCCAGTAAATTTACTTACCTATGCGGGTAGCCCGCACTGAATGACTACTGTAACAGGCCGTGCAAATTAATTTGAAGGTGCAGAAGGAACACAGAATTTGATTGTTAGATGACACGATTTGTGTAGTAATGGCAACTCAAATTGGATTATATTTCCATCCTGACAGCTAATGACAGAAATCATTATATGCGATGAATAGAAGCGGGAAGACTCGGAAGAAAATTGGAGTCGCATTAGTTTTTGTCTGTAGAGAACAACTCAGGTGGACAGATGTAGCGCGGCAAATCGACATCCTGAGCGCTTCCATTTTGTCACGGTTATGAACGTTTCGCACAAAGAAAGACGATTAAGCAGGAGAAGGTGGACCTGCACTTATTCTTGTATTCTACATGATTTAATTGCTATTCAGGGCACAGACTGTCATAATTTGTTCAAATGATGTAGACAATTAGCCTTCACTTTGGTCAGACGGCAAGAGCGGTTTATATAAAACGACGAGACAGCTGTCTCTCGCTCCGTTTATCTCACATACTCTCCGAATGCACACGCTACATTTAGTCCGTCAATTAGTACATTATCGGTAAATGGGAGAAGGAAATAGAAAATAAATCGCAAGATTCCCAAAGGACTATTTCTATTCCCCGCTTTTATGTCAAACTCGACAACTACTAGTAGCCGTAATCTTCCAAAGAAATTAAGATGTATTAGGTCCCTATATATATACTGCTATTTAAAAAACATTCACCATCGCTATGCGACATTCCATACTCTTAACTACGCCGCCACCACCACCATCATCACCTCCACCATCACCACCACCTCCTCCTCCACCACCACCTCCACCACCACCACCACCACCATCACCACAACCACCTCCACTACCACCACTACTACCACCACCACCACCACTTCCACTACCACCACCACCACCACCATCACCACCACTATCTCCACCATTACCACCACCACCACTACCACCACCACCACCACCACCACCACTACCACCACCACCACCACCACCTTCACCACTACCACCACCACCACCGCCTCCACCACCACCACCACTACCACTAACAACGACCATTTCAAGGTCTTATCGATGATGTTTCCTTGACTCTGTTTGTTGTCGTCGTTTGACCTCTAGTTTTGAGTCTTAATAGCACAATTAATTAAATATACACAGATTTTGGACACATTTTATACACATATAATACCACACAGCTTCGAACATACCATAATTTGTTGTGAAATTGTAGGGTGAGGTCAACTGAAATTACCGTACAGAACTAAAATATGATAGGATAAGGTGCGCATGGGATCGTACAAAAGCCATTAGCGCACAACTGACTGTGCTCTGCCTTACCAATACCATTTACCACAAATATTATCAAATTGCTGTGTGCATGAGTCAGTCGTTTACAGTGAAAGATTTGCCTACCTTGACATGACGTCATCTCTTTTAATCATATCGCAAAGACTCGGATATACAAAATAGCATTTGCGAGCCATGCACAAGAATGTGTAAAACACGCACACATGTCACATACAAAAATGAACTCCATTGCAATATATATACCCACCTTCACGTTTACAATACCACATGCACATGCGAATATTATATGTATGTATGTATGTATGTATGTATGTATGTATGTATGTATGTATGTATGTATGTATGTATGTATGTATGTATGTATGTATGTATGTATGTATGTATGTATGTATGTATGTGTACGTACGTACGTACGTACGTACGTACGTACGTTTGTATGTATGTATGTATGTATGTATGTATGTATGTATGTATGTATGTATGTATGTATGTATGTATGTATGTATGTATGTATGTATGTATGTGTGTGTGTGTGCGTGCGTGCGTGCGTGCGTGCGTGCAAGTATGTATGTATCTTTGTAGCTATCTCTATGTAGCTATGCATGTATCTATGTATGTATGTATGTCCGTCCGTACGTACATGTATACGCACGTACTTATGCATGCCCCTGAGAGTGTATGCATGTCTACACATTGTGCACACTAATGCATGTACAGGTTCAACACTCTGGGACGAAAACGTTTGAAAAAAGAGATGAGTCTGGAAACAAAGAAAAATATAGAGTTGGACACTGCATTGCAAACAAGAAGTCAAAAGAAAAAAAATGGCCATGCGCAGTGGAAGACAAGCGAGAGAAAAATTAGTCAATATATATCCAAAAGTGTAAATTGTAATGCTAACAGAAATGTCCATGCGTCGATTATGTAACTTGAATGCTGATTTTTCCAAATACATGTAGTTACATTTCACTAGGTTTGAGCCCATGCTAAGGTTGCGGGGACGATATCACTAAAGACTACACAATGGCAAATGTTGAATTTACACACTGCAGATGTAT
This sequence comes from Ptychodera flava, assembly GCF_041260155.1. Classification (NCBI taxonomy): domain Eukaryota; kingdom Metazoa; phylum Hemichordata; class Enteropneusta; family Ptychoderidae; genus Ptychodera; species Ptychodera flava. The sequence goes on from NC_091946.1 coordinate 24,402,095, forward strand.
TTTGAAGCTCACAAACTTCTCAGTCAGGCCTCTTAAAATCAGATATCGCTTCATCGTTTGATCCACCGATAGCGCAACCTGCGATTCATTTAATGGTGTTGCAGAAAACAAACTGGGCTCCTCACCGTAGTTTGCACGTCATTCTAGCCAACCCCGTCGAATGGATCAATGCAGAGTCGACAGACGGCGTGGATGGAAAAGTAGACAGTAGCTAGCTTCTATTGCCTGTGATGGAAATGACTGTCGGTAAAAGGATCGTCATCTCGTCTGGATGACTTAACCTCAGCTAGGGGTGATGCAAACGATCATTTCTAAGCAGTTAAAACTCAGAACCGTATAACAAATCCATCAATGCTGTGCGATATTGCTGCAATATGCCACACAACCAGAGTTTTTGTCACTGTAGCTCGACTTTTTTTTAGTTTGTGTCTCACGACGTTTCATATGCTTCGTTGCTATTACTGTTGTTCGCCCTTTTCGATCAAAATTAGAGAAGGTCATGCAAATGAATTAAACCGAAGCCCGACCGGAGGATTCGTATTTCCAACCAGAGCGGCTTGATTCAATTTACAAAGTCGAGTCTAAAAGAAGTAAATCCAAACGAAAGTCTTAGCCCTGTATCGTTGGCATTTGCTCGGCGGCAAAAATCTTCAAACTAATCTGGGAAAGAAGTTTCATTCCGCCTCAAGGTATTTTCTAATACAACCAGTTGGTTGCCCTTCGCTAATCCATTGCGACATCACGAGCTATGAGAAACGGCAGGTAAATGTAAGACCCGACGTCTGTGGTCTTACCCGGAGACCGAGGCAGCATTGAATGATGAAATATACAGTGGAGTTCGTAATTGGTGAAGTTTCTAACCAGGTTATCTCAGTAATTGACCGTAGAAATGATGAGGACGCTGGGCTGCGGCAACTGATTGTTATCCCGAATTGCTATTCATTGGTTTGACATTCTGTTTCACAGCAACTCTAGAAAACTCGGCCTCTATTTAGGGCAGAGAATACAGAGGTTTGTTACTGGTCCCTGACAGTTGGCGAAAGTGTGATGCGGTGTCATACTTTTCTTTTTTATCTTATTATGTTTTTCCCAGCATTTTGATATGTGAACGTTACCATAACAGCTCTAAACATCATATAGTCTGTTAATTTTGGTGATACGATATCATGAATCACCATGTATAGGCTGAGATGTTTGTATGGGAATGCCTTGGCGAGGATTTTGTTGAACATTGCGACTATGAAGGGAAACAAAACATACAGACATGACAAGACTGTCGACAGTTCATTGTGCTTTTTCTGTCTCTTTTTGGTGTCGTCTCTCCCACATACGACGATGGGGGAATAGCAAACGTAGCACCAAAGGTGGCGATCAGAGTGCGAAGCACGAGGTTGTCAATGTAAGCTTTCGCTCCCCACCGTCGTATGTGCGAGATACTACACCAATAACAGGGCTGTACTAAAGATTGGTGGCAACAGGGTGAACAGAATTTGGTAACATCGCTACAAAGGGCGATCACTGATCGATCAGTACACGAAAAAATTGCTTTGATATAATGCAACCACTTGGACACATATTCCAAAATTTAAATATCCATGGTGACACCCAATCAGATTAAACTGCAACCCTCTGTGGAGAATGTCAAAAGATCAGTGAAATTTTGATTAGAACGCCTGAAATTGAAGCAGTGTGAAGCAGCCACGAGAGTGTCGCTGAAATAGATGTAATGAATGACAGTTGATAACTTCTAATCCGATACAGTAGTTGCGCAGACAATAACTGGCCCGCGCTTCCAGTCTTAATATCCGGACGAATGCTGGGTTGTCGCCGAGACGTCGTCTTCTTTTGACATTTCCATGGCAACATGTTATTTTCTAATCGTTGTCAAACACGAGTGTGTCCCAAGACACCCTGAGGTCACACTGGTTTAAAGTAGCTGATTTTTTGTCGTGTTTGATGGATCGACTGTAATGATGACTTGTTTCTCTATCTCAAGTTGATGAGATCCGTGGGTTTTATTCGCGGAAATGTGATGAAAATATCGTAATGATTTCTGCAGGAGTTCGTTTGATTGGAGCGTCGCAAATACTGATGACACAATAACCAAACAAGAAACTTAGTTAAAGGACAGCGCATTGCTATCGCTAGGGATCATCCTTTCAGAGATTCGTTATCGTGCTTGCATAGCTGAAAGTATCGCGATTTCATATCATCGGTAATTGTGTGTGTAACGAAGTCTACAAATTGATTCTGATTGAGTCGTTTCGTGATTTCACTCTCTGCCTTTCTCCGTTTCTCCGTCTTTGGAACGGAAAATCGATCATTTGTCACGTATGCGACTCGGGAAGAGTTGAAACCACCGGCGGAGTTCAAATGATTGAATAGATGCCCCACCTGGGTGATGACAGCGTGTCTAATTTACATAAGTTCAGCGTAATTCATTAGCGCTCTGTATATATCCCTGCATAGTGACGTCACATCGCCATTTGAAAAGATAAAATAAATTTTTTATCCATAGCCTATCGCACATGCCAACTCAAACTAGAAGTATAGGCTTTATTTGCAAAGAACAAGACCGTACAGTTTTTTTCATGTAACGATGTAATTGTCGGCGGTTTGTCAATCTACACCGAGGTTACGTCGCATACAGAATTAAACAGATTACTGACAACGATTAATATTCAATGAATACTGACAATTTTTTAATCCATAAGCTTACTTCATCGCCACGATATTATTGTTTCACGTATATTAATTTACTTTTTGTTTGTTTTTGCAACTGATAATAATGAATTATAATTGTTATAACGAACACATAATCTATCATATTTGCTCATACTTAAAATACATAAACAATCAGATAATTTTGCTATGAGCTTATGAAATATCAAACTTAAAAATTCGTGCCGTGTACGTCAAGACTTCTGGCGCTCGAGTTTGAATTTACCAGTGCCTGTATAAAATCGCGTTTCTTCTCGTCTCAAGCTCGGCCAGTAAGGAGGCAGAGAAACACGTGGAGTTCTCTTTTCAACATTTAGATGATTATGGACAGCACGTCGTTTGCAGAGCAGACAATCATTTCAGTGTCTACGTCGAGACCTGTGAACGAGAGCGAAACACTTTAAACACTTCAGATAATGCAGGATAGTGGACTCGCGCCAATCACCCATATAGTAAAGCTAAAGCAGGCTGACGACAATTTGGACTTGAATCGTATATCGTTCCTCTGTCATACTTCCACCGAGTTAGGGGTACCTTCCTCACATCTTGGGCGAATCAAAAAGGGGAACTGTCGCATACACAGACTACTTCAAGTATTTGCCGCGTGTCGGATTAAGTATTTCTTTATCATTGCCGGCACGAATTAGAATCTCGTCGTTTTGATCCAGTGTAGTTGACCAAAGCTTATATACACACACATAGTAATAACGATTCAGAGATGAATCTTACAAAGCACGAGATGTGCCGATGTATTCGTCAAAGCCCTCTTGTGTTTTCTGTCTGTCACCGGCTGCACAGTTACAAATACAGAAGACACGTTTGTTCTTTCAAGAGTGCACTTCAGTGATGGCTGTACTGTCGGCTTGTAATATAATCAGTGTTGTTTCTGTGACTCTGAAATGATCTCGAAACTGATCGCTTATAGTGCAGCATTGACACAAACGGTGATTATGTCAATTTATACGACTGCACGGTTCTCCCGGTTGTTATACAGTCTCTTCAAAATCGTTCGCTGATACGATTTACTCACAAAAGTTTGATTTATGTTTCTTGAATATCAGCTACTGTGTTAACAGTCAATGAACTGAGAATGAAAACCAGTTATCGACATTTCATCCGTGAAAAAATTATAGACTTTCCTGGGAATAGGAATAACAATAGCTTTGAGCACGATGTGTTAAAAAACGAACTAGCCCTCGAAAGCAATTTCATGTAACTTCCAAAGAATTCACACACACTGTCATACACAAACAGAAATAAAGCTTTATTACATCATATCGAATGGTGCTCTGATGTTTCGTATGTACGCTTAGTACTCCATTAGTAGAATAAAACTTTTGGTCTATCTCATACTCACCAGAACACAGCCGTGTTCGATCGATAAACCTATCTAAAATCCAATAATGTCCATATCAAGTGACATGTTACCTATACAGGACATGTAATAACTTTCTCACTAAAAGCTGGAATAAAATTAAAATAAATGTCTGGGCTGGGACACTACACATTGTAAGTCCATACACAACGACCGGAACTGTATACACAAGACAATATGTCGACAGATGGATTTTTAATACTTGAAGTTTAATTTTTAATTGAAGTTAAATACGGAGTTGGGATATGTTGTTACTCGGCATATAGCGACTCGCAAACATAAAATCTATCAATTGTGTGGGGCTGATGTCGTAACACGATCTAGTAATGGTCGTTACAGTCGTTATGTCGATCGTCACTTCCTTAGGACGACAATCACAAGCTTTGTGTTACAGTACAACATGCGAAGAAAACGAAGACGAGGCTCACTATCCAACCTCGAGTATTGCAAATTTGAGACAGTCAGATTGTTTTATGATTGTTCTTACATTTATCCCTCTACCTATCCATCCATCCATCCATCCATCCATCCATCCATCCATCCATCCATCCATCCATCCATCCGTCCATCCATCCATCCATCCATCCATCCATCCATCCATCCATCTATCTATCTATCTATCTATCTATCTATCTATCTATCTATCTATCTATCTATCTATCTATCTATCTATCTATCTATCTATCTATCTATCTATCTATCTATCTATCTATCTATCTATCTATCTATCTATCTATCTATCTATCCAATAAAACGACACTGTTAAAAACGATAGAGTCATTCTCATTGTCCGGTTGAGTTAGTCGTAACATACAGAACACTTATATTTGATTCAGTTAATACATTTCATAATTATGCATTCATATTCTGTTGGATACACCACATGAGATGTATTTGACTTCCAGAGACTATGGTTATCAGACAGGTTAAATTGACCAAAATATGTGACCTTGAAAGTAAGGCTGGGTGTAGGCTGACTGACTTACTGACACGACCCACCTGGTCTTTATTAAACATTCTATTTGGTGTCTCAAAACCCCCGCATGACGTAAACGCTTCGTCTGTTTTCTCTCCCGTAGGTCTTCTGTTTTGGAATTGCTCAGCACAAACTTCAGCGAGCTGACTTCTCAGATATCGGACAGCGCCATCGAGAAGAGTAACGGTTCATGTGCAGAGGTGAATAACATAGTATTTGTCAAGACCCACAAGACTGGCAGTACCACACTGGCTTCCATTATCGAACGATTCGGTTACCTGAGAAATCTGTCTTTCGTTCTTAACCCACACAGCCACATTTTGACCAGTCAGTTGTTCCACCGCAAGATGGCCATCAAGACATCAAGTCTCCCCCTCCGCTCGACTTCAAAGACGGCGACGCTGTCACGTTCAACATTCTGACGAGCCACGCACGGTACTAAAGGAAGGAAATCAGCCAGGTGATTCGTCCTGGTGCCAAGTACATCACCATTATTCGGGACCCCGTCGCCAACTTGGAATCGGCTTTCGGTTACTTCCAACTGGCCGAGAAGCTCGGCTTGACGATGTACAGGCGCCCTTTTAATATGTTCCTTCGGAGGCTGGACAAATTCTCGCAGCAGACATTCTTCCGTCGACCGTACATCAGAAACGGCCAGATGTACGATCTCGGACTAAATGCCCAGCAACAGACCAACATCTCATACGTGCTGTTAACACGATTGGAACTAATTTGGGATAATTGGATCTTCATATTTTTCAAATTTCTCAAAAATGTTAGGTGCTCTAAAGCTTAATGTTGCAATATTACAATTTACTCATAAAAGCAAGTGTATAACTTAAAAAGAAAAGCAGATGAGCTTACATTTGTAGATCAAACATCCAATTATCCCAAATTAGTTCCAATCGTGTTTGTTGAAAATTGAAGAGTTTTCTAAAGAATTCAATTTAGTTCTCATCCAGGAATATTACGACGAGTCGTTAGTTTTATTGAAAAACCTGCTGTGCTGGGATTTTGACGACATTTTGTATATCCCTAAAGGAGTTCGGAGTAAACGATTAAGATACAACTTTTACAAAAGTTTTGATAAAAAAATTCGAGAGTGGAGTCTAGCCGATTCAATTCTTTACGATTACTTCAATAAAACACTGTGGAGGAAAATACGCCTTGGGCGATAAATTTTACCGAGACTTGGAAATATTCAGGCGAAAACAAAAGGAAGTTTTTAGGACTTGCGTCGATGATGGCGTCATTGATACGTCGGACAGACGAGAGAAAAAGTTCGTCCTGGTGACGAACGCTTCAAACTTTTGTCAACTTTTGCGGTTAGAAGACACCCATTACTGGAAAATATTAGGTCAGCGCCAGATGATAGCCGCCCTCAGGCGAATGAATTTTACGCTGAATTTCAAGTGATCCCGTCATAACTGACAAGTATACTTTCTTTCTTTTCTGTTAGAGACACTTGCGTTGCGCGACATGTATAAGGGAATTTTTTCTTCACAAGCAGGTGACAGCGCATGCGCCAAAAACTCCATAACGCCAACTACGTTGATCGTTGTATTTATGCGAGACTGTAAAATAAATAAATATCAATGATGTTTCTTGAGTTCCTATGTAACGTTTATTTTATCAACAAAATCACAGCCAGTTGTCGGTCCTGACCTGAAAAGCTCTTGTTTCCAAGGCAACAATAACTGTGCAAAAGAATTTACGTACATTCGCTGGGAAATTCAACTTCATTCCAACTTTTCCCCACACAGAAACTGGGCAGTTTAGATTATTCATACCTATCTTAATCCTACTGTTCGTAATGTTTATGTCGTAAACACATCTATCGCACACTTTAAACACCTTTCCCGGGTTCTTGAACCCGGTTGTTCAAAATGGCTGTTCTGGCCTTTTTGATCACCCCTCTTAAAATGCTTGGATAGTTGACTTGGAAAACAATTAACATTAAAAGTTCATTAGCAATTAAGCCAAACACCGGAGACATCATGAGACACGAACAATCGCAACAACACCAATTCAAAGAAAAGTCACATTGGACTCCACGAACAGAAAAAATACAAAACCTGAAAGCTATCTGAAGCTGCTAAACTCGCACTTCTAGAGATACCCTTTCAAACAAGGAAACGAAACATGTCGCGTGCCCAAAGAATCGCGATAAACCAGCTTGCAAACAGTAGAGACTAGACAAATTACCATAAAAACCCTTCGACAAGGGTTGGGTTTTGTCTTTGTCAACACAAAAGATTACGTACACGAATGCGAAAGGCAATTACGCAACACTAAGTATTATACACAACTAGCCAGTGACGACACAGAACAAACAGTAAACAAAGTACACGGTCTATTAAACAAAATGTACGAGAACAAACACATCGATCATGATACTTGTAAGTATCTTGATCCAGAAAACATAAAATCCTTACCCCGCAGTGGTACTTATTGCCAAAAATACACAAACCTCGGCAAAATTCTAAAAGACACACTATTCAAAACAAAATTTACTGAAGTAAAGAAACATAGAACAAACAAACTGAACCACCAAACGGACTCACAACGAGACCCAAACATTAATATACGTTCCTCGCTACTCGAAGAGCAAGACCACTATAATGCATTGAAATAAATTTTCACAAACACAAACTAAGGAAAGAATCTACACTGCGACTGATGAGAAACCACACTCGGGTTTCGAAACGCAAGCGTCAAAGGGCCACTCTATCAACTCTGTAACACAATAGGTCCGGCTGCGTCTCGCCATAAGCTTTCCCCACACAAACAAAACATTACCGTACACACTGATCCAAACTTCCCTACAAATATCCGAGGCGAACAAACATTTTTGTTAACACAAACAATCGGATAGGAATGTATGAACACATTTTTGAAACGAATCAAACATAAACTTGACACAAAAACATTTTGGATAGTTAGGTGGGAGCCTCTTTCACACTTTTTACATTCATTGCTCTTGTGTAGGGGGTTGTCAACCTGATGTAATCGCAAATCCTCAGATTTCCATCTGATACAAGTATGTACGTACACAAGAAAAGTAAACTCATGAATTTTAATAGACGGGGTGGCTAAGACCAATTTCAATCAAGATTGGTCACAGCATGGATGTCTATTTTTACATCCATGGTCACAGCCACCCCGTCTAAGTCTGTGTGGGGAAAAGTTGTCATGTTTGCATAACATGCACTCACTTACAAAACGACTATAAATGTAAGTTGCAGGGAACAACTTAAAAACATACTCTTTGTATGTCAATTCGGTGTTCTTTTCCTCTGTGACACAACGAGTACGACATAAACTGCTAATAATGTTGTGCGAGTCTGTAAGTAGCATTTCTGGGTCAAAGGTCACGCGCATAGGTGAAATATCCGTACACATGAAAATATGCTGGGACATCTTCACATATCCTGGTGATATGCGTCAAAACGGATTACTTCCGAGACATATCCGACTTACTATATAGATGAAACTGAGTTCGATAAAACATGAAAATTGTGATCATTTTTCGTGAATCTGTCAAGTTAATGAACAATAATATTTACATGCGAATGATTGTACACTTTGACCATCAGAGAATGCTCCCGGAGCTCGTTAGTAAAAGGTCACAAACACATAAAGACAAACCTATGAAATGCTCAGTGTTTTATAATTAAAGCGGTCGATTTTCCAATTTTTGAAATATGCCATTTGAAATCTGAGTATTGAAATTTGCCATATAATATACTATACTGTGTATGCCTTGAAGCCATAGAAACTCTACTAGAACTCTGCCGTTGAAGCAAATCAAAAATTCTTGAGAAAAAAAATTAAAAACCAAAGGCTTTCCTTGACTTTTTTTCTCGTGTCGCTATCTTCTTCTCTGCGCTTAGCACAGAACTTTATATTCTACAGATTTCAAACAGAAATCTCATAATATTACGATGTCAGCAAGGATTTGGGAGAATTCCTCGTAAAAACACATAAACATCATCATGACTCTACTGACAGTGAAAAAGAAAAAAGTTTCTTCGCGGTAAACTTACAACGATAACTCTCATTTTACCCTGCAAACAACAAATTTAGAACATCACTATGAATTTATTGGCAAGCTGGAACTCTTGAAAAAAGTAAATGACGAAGTGAAAGGTTTACAGTGTGGACAAAATACGCGTTCCAAGTATAACACTAGCGGTAGAATGCGCCTCGGGGACAGATATTTGGACTCTGAAATATTTACAATTCTTTACAGCTCTATCACTTGTGGAGGCTCATTTTAAAGCTCTTGGAAAAATATTTTCACCATCTTAGAGTTTCGAAAATCGCAAATTTTGTTTCCCCCATATTAACAAAGGGTGCGGCCATTTTGAATTTCAAATATCGGTAAATATTAGGTAATTTGTTTCTCTAGTACTAAACTTCGTGCCGTGACGGTGACCCCGATTTTTTTTCTTGATTTGGTCAGAGAATGTTTGAAAGTTTTATTGAGGAAAGTTGAGCAAAAGTTTGAGTATTTCACTTTTGAGGAGCATACTACCTTAAAGGGGTGGGGTCGTCGGAACTGCGCCTGTGCGACTTTCTTCTTCATGCACAATATCCGGATGCATCATCTACATATTAAGATGTACACAGAAATGACAATCATGTTTTAAATTTCAACAACGCCAACGTACCTTTGATACTGTGTTTTCATTGGTCGTATGGGACCCATACGACCTTTGAGACCAGTTCCGATGACCCCTCCCTTTAAAGAGCCAGTAGCTGATACTGTTGATATTGTTTTCACAATTTTTGTTGTTGTATGCCAACGACTTTCTTGTTCTACATCCAAAAGCATGTTGAAATACATGACACCGTTTTCAGCTTGTCAACTCAGCCTGTACATGTATAGACTGCATTGTAACTGTTGACAATGGAATATTCTAGGCCAGGCTAGAATTCACAGGCAACTTGAACAATAGCATTGCATTTTACACATATAGATACTGTCTTGACAAGCTAAATATTTGGTATTTTAACATGCGTTGGAGAGTAGAACAAAAACTAACCACTGATGATAAAATGAAAGTTACAGCTACTGACCCTATACACTACTTTTAGTATCTTGTGAGGTTTTGGTAAAATATCTGCAAGGCTGAGGAACGCAGGGCGTATGCTGCGTCGTAATAAATTTAAAAATACCGGAGGCGGTTCACTGCGAAACTACCTGAGGACGACATCGCCCAATGCTTTTCAAGCGAGCAGCAGCTTGAACAAATTTGGGGAAAATAGCATTATCAGGGGTGAAGTCTCACTCTCACAAAAGTAATATCTCTGTATCCTCTCGTTTCATACGCCAATCCGATGTGATTATCGTCGATCGCCGACAGACAGGAATACCCGCTGGAACCGGGGTCGATGGCGAGGGAGCCCTTCCAGGTCTGGCCTTCGTCTTCGCTCCATCGGAGTGTCAAGTTGTCTCTCGACTTTGCTGAGTTGGGGTTGAGGTGGTAGAGCACACCTTTGTGCATGAGGGCGCTGCCGGCGCAGCCGGGGTCGACCAGAATGTCGTCGAAACGGATGCTTTTTTGAAGGAATGTGTCGCCTTGATCATCGCTGCGAGATACGACCTTGCAATTACAGTGGTATGCGTACGTGTTCCGCGTGAAGCAGAGAAGTGATCCGTTTTGTAGTTCGACGATCTTGGGAAAAAGAATTTAAAAAATGTACAAGTGCAAGCTTAGTTGAGAAAACTTTGGATTTTCACAAACATTCGATAGTTATGAGAAAGGCTACAATACCGCTCTAGGAGCTTACAAAGGGTTACGCACGTATCGATATCTTTCAAAATGACAGCACGATACGGAAACTCGTGGTGTGTAAATCTGTTTTGGTGGATCTCTCAGGCACTCAGGTGAATTTTTGGAAGTACTTAGAAGTTTATAAGCCTTTTCTGTACTCTACATTCAGTCGGTAGTGTTGTTGTTTTATCCCCACACGCAACTTACAATGTTTAAAACGCTTAAATGACATTCATCCGTTTTGTATGGCACAGCAGACAGCAAACAGACGCGACGTCCGACGATTTCAAACTTACCTGTGGTTCTGACAAAGCAAAGTCACCCACCTTCTTGGCGGAATAATCGGGGATACCGGGTATGGAAGCGCCGACTTCCCAAGTGTTCCCGTGATCTGCATATGAGACGAAAGATGAATGAATACGTACACTAGACTGATTGATCGGTAGAGAGCTGAATGCAGCCAGTATTCGCCGAGCAAATGTCAGTAGAAACAAGTAAAAAGTTCTCTGAAAAAGAAGTGGCAGTAGTCTCACGAAAGCTATTGACACGGCAGTGAAAATAGATGTGTTTATTTAAAGATTTTCAGCTGAACTTCAAGGTCTTTTCCAGCACGCGTGTGTTTGTTTGTACAGTTTTACAAAATCATGTCCATGGCTAAATTCCCAGTTAGCAACTCGTCAGCTCAGAACGGCGAATAATGCTGATGACTGGATTTTGTCGACAAAACTATCGCATCATAGGCCCCCGAGAAAAACTCCCATTTTTCTGGAAGGTCTATGATCGCAAAATATTGCACATGCGTTGTGTTTTACAAGAGCGGTTGATACTTTATGTAAGTGTACCGATGGGTAGACTGAAAGATCCAGTTGTGTATGGGTCTCGGTAAACTGCAGCCCTAACTTGGGACCACCATTACACAACTGATTGTTTTAGTCTAACCTATGGGAGATGAAGAATAAAATGAAGACTACTTGTCTTACAGGTCAAAAGCGATAGAAATAATGTCATGCAAACTGATCCGAAATCTAATATTGTATAGCTCTGATTTGTAACAAAAAATGAAATTTTGGATTTCCTACCGTCGCTCTTTAGACAGTAAAGTCCCTCTCGACTACCATAGTCAGATATAAGATGTCCGCACGCTACAAGGCGGCCCTTCTGTTTTCCCTTGGTAAGCTGAATGCCATACCTGGTCCGGAGCCCCAAGGAACCCCTTTCAGAGAAGGGCTGTTTATTGAAACATCGATGGGCTTACTCCAAGACTGTCCCCAGTTGTTGCTTCTCAACATGAAGATATAGGACCCGTTGTTCTTCCCTGAGCAAGTCTCGTGCACGCAGTAGTTGTATAGAACGATGAGGGTGCCGTTGTCGCGATCTACGACGAAATTACCAACGTTGAGACCGTCGACGGTTTGAAAATCTTCCACGAGAAGTTCAACGGGGCTCCAGCTCGACCCGCCGTCGATACTCCGGCGTAGCGTCAGAAACTTTGCACCAGCATCGCTACCGGAGAACTTCCGCGACTCGGCCACGATCAAGAGACCGCCGTCGGGAGTGTTCGTGATGATTGGAATACGGAAGGCCGCCACTTCGGCGGTCGACCCGCCTTGCCATAGGAGCTGCTTTTCAACGACAACAGGTGCCACGCTCGCCAGAGATGGTCGAAGGATTTGCAAAATTAGGACTGCGAGGGCGCTGTACTGCAGTAACCCCACAAACGCCATCTGGAAGCAAGTAGGGACGTTTTGTGTGCGTCAATGGCAATGAGGATTCCGCTGTAACCAAAAATAAAATAAAGAAATTGAGATCGTGAAACCAGGATATTTTAACTGCAACACATGATATTGCTACAAGTCATGACCCATAATTCTTCGAACAATAATTTGTGCATAAATGTTTATTTCAAAAGCATATGTCGGTTGAGGTAAACTGTGACGGCTTCAGTCTTCCTTTGATGTTTCTCTATGAGAAACCGCAGTCTCCTGTATTTTACCAGTTATGGCCGTGCAAGATGCATTAACACGTGACAAAAGGCTGTATCACAAAATATGCCATGGGCAATTTTACACGTTGGCAATCAAATAAAGTGTTTACAACGCCTTAAGGTAAAGGGCGACGAATTCGGACGCGCACACGCTTTAGAACATTTCTGCGCAGATTTAACTCCAGCCTGCCGCAAATGGGTTATTTTGTAGCGCATGTATTTAACATCACCTGTCATTGTTGAAATTGCGCTTTTACCTAATTTTTTGACCCAGTCTCCTAGAAATACATGTGACCTTTTAACTTGTCATATTTTGACCCCCTAGAAGCTGGTTTTTATTCAATATGAGCGCAAAATTAACATTTCTCTCCCATTTACATGGCGCATATTACCCATTCACCTGGAGATATTGTAAAAAGTAGCGTGGTAACACACTTTTATTAAAAGTGTAAACTAAATGGTATTATGTCAGGATTTTATTCGTCAAGTTTGGTCAAAATGACACCATTCAAAGCGACAGGAAGAAAGTTCGAAAATTATGTAGTGATACAATTTCGATATCGTCATTTTGTAATCGATCCTTATGTTAAAATATCTTTACAAACATCATGGAAATTATACATTCGATAGATTTGGATCTTAAGTCTTGGTATTTATTAAAATTAACTCATTTGCTAAGCGTTTTATAATTGCTTTCTTTAGTTTAAGTGAATTATATCATTTTTATTTATTTCTAACGACGCCATTTTAACGTCCGTTTCCATGGAAACGAGCGTGGTGACCCCCATTTTTTATTTTGTTTTTGCACTTGCACAACTTCCAAGAATATTTGTGCAAAGTTTCAAGAAAATGACACCACAACCTAATTTTGACGTAATTCGTAGTACTTCACCTTAATATGAACATGCATAACTAAACGATCCGCCATCGAGAACTGGAAGTGAAATTGTCCTATAAAGGCTAGGTTAGGCCAAGAAAAATAAAAAGTTTGTTGCTCAAACTGGACATATTTCAAAAATGATGCGGTGACGTGGTTTTTCTTACTCTTAACTTTTTTTCATCCGTCAATAAACAAGAACGCCGTAAAAACATGAAAACAACACGGGAATGCACGCAGAAATAAATGGACAGCAGTGTTGCTTTATTATTTTTGTACAGCAACAGTTTTGCGGTTTGACTTTTAGTGCAGCGATGTACAGTTTGGACAGCATAATATGCCAGTGACATATTTGTACGGTTTTGAATGGAATGTTAGTGTCAGTTATTTTGTTTACAGTCTGATTTTATACAACACCGTATTATGCACTGTCGTCGCGTATTTTTGCGTATATTTTTCTTATATTATTTCCTCATGAGAAGAAAAAAGGTTGACGTGGCGGGCTGAATTGACAAGCGCGAGGATGAGAAAGACACTCTTTATTTTCTTGGCCTTGAGACCGTACCCGCATTCAAACCAAGCACCTGATTTACATGTGAATATAAAGTATACGCACTATGATCAGAGATTCGGTCGGTACGTTACCGGAATTTCCTCGTTTTTCTCGAGCAATTGCAGCCAAACTAATGTGAGATTGTGGTTAATTTGAGGTATATGTAACGTTGAAGGAACATCCTGGTATATTTATTTGTTTTATCAAAGTTATAGTGAATTAGGAAGACTATGAAAATATGTTTTGACGTCAAATGTCAGAGCACGAATTTGCCTGCAGCTGCAGTGTATTTGCGAAAAGGTCAAAGGTGACAAAACAGGAACCGAGTGTCATAAAACAATACGCAATCAATTTCACATCAGTAAAAGAACAAATAATGAAATAATCTAGATGTAAACACCAGCCAACCCGAAGGCGCCGGGGTTTCAAGCTACCGACTAGCGACTCTGACACTGTGGCCGCCCAACAACGTCGAAAATTGGATCATATTATTGATACTACCGAGCGATTCGATTAAATTCGAGTATGGGCCACTGAAACTCTATAAGGGAACACTTCAACGGAGGGTATCATAATTGCAGTACAGTAAAATGAGACGAAGATGACTTACCTGGTTAAACAAGGATACAGCGACACTGAATTATTAAATGAAACGAACGATAAGTGACGGTAAAAATGTTTACAGTCGTTTCGTGAGATCCACTGTTACTGCAGGCACGTGACAACTGACCTTAACCCGCCGTGGTGCGGTCTATTGTAGATGTAGGGGTGGAGGGATACACAAGGAAAAATGCGTAATCTTATTGACCCGTAAAATCTGTCCGTACGGCAAATGGGGCAAGACATACTGATACAAAAATTACACTTCATTAAGATAGAATGTGAATTTAAATAACTGGGGTGAAAGTTTATCTCCTTTATGTACGTCAAGTTGCTACTATACCGCTCAGTTAATGGTGTCATACGGGCGCAGTCATATGACATTGGTCACCTGACCTGCTACGCAAGTGTTCTGCTTTCCTCATATCAACGAGTTCGAACAGCTGTCCTTGTATTTTAACACCAAAACACATACGTTCTTGGATCGACGACGCCCACCGGAATCATGTGAGCTTGCGACACATCGGTATTCTGCAGTTGTTGCATTAACGCAAGATGCTGGTCGCCATGCATGTCGCCTGTGTCGTTCTTGTCCTATTTTCTGCAACGGCTTCGGGATTCACGCGTTTTCCCGTACCGAACGATTTCAAACCCGTGGTTGTCGAGGACCAGTACCTGTTCACTCCTGGCTCCCCCGGCGAAGTCGACATCTACCGAATTCCGATCACGACTACGTGCCCAGATGGGACGACGCTGGCGTTTGCTGAGGGGAGGAAATACAGCGGTGGAGACTACGGCTCAAAGTTTCTAGCCCTCCGTCGCTCCAAAGATGGCGGAAGTACGTGGAGCGTCACAGACTTCGTTCTGGACGACGATCCGACGGTGGACGGCTTGAACCTCGGGGGTGTTGTCATCGACCATCTTAACAATTCAGTCATTTTGATATACGTTCACTCGCACAAGGAACCGGTAATCTACATGACCAAGAGTATGGACTGGGGAGTCACGTGGAGTGATCCAGTTGCCCTTGGGGACAGAAATCCCAAACTGAAGGGATATTCCTGGACAGCCGGGCCTGGCTATGGCATCCAGAAGAAATATGGTAACAACATCGGCCGGCTGCTAGTTTGTGGACATACTATGTCATCTTTAACAAGATCCGCTAAATGTCTCTACAGCGACGGTAAAGAGATTTTGTCTTTATAATTTAATTTGGAAAAAAAAAATGACTAAAAATCTTCATTTCTTTAAATGTCGTTACGGTTTCTGAATGCATAACTTCATTTCACAATCACTATAACAATAACACTTATGTATCTCATACTTATCACCATCACTGCCCTCCTCCTCACGACGATTATGATGATGATGATGATGATGATGATGATGATGATGATGATCATGATCATCATCATGATCATCTTCATCATCAGCATCACCGTCATTACCAACAACAACAACAAGAACAACAACAACGGAAAAGATCCTCCTCTGTGACATAATATAGAACATTCACCATAGTATAATACACGCCCCTTTTTCACATGACTCCAATTTCAGTAAAATCAAAAGCCACGAATGGAATTTGAAAATTGTAGTTGTACAGAGAGGAGCACCCCTTTCCATGATCACGTGATGATGTTACAACCAAGGTCACCGATACTGTATTTCTGTGGTTTTGAATTCAGATTATGGATACAGTTGGTCCATCGGTGGTGGAGTCTATGGTATGCCATACAATATGTCGAAGAATGCGGGGGACCTTGTACCCGGAGAGTCCCAGGTATGAAGCCAATTGATAAGTCTTTGACTTATACCTAATACGAAAAGAAAACATTTTCATATGTATATACCCACCATTTTGACTGTAAGTGATGTTATTCACAATTCTCCTTGATCTGTACGCACTGAGATCACTCATTGAACTGAGCAAATTTCCATAGTATACAGAACAGCGTGGTTCATATTTCAAATTTCTGACAGCATTGTTTTGATGGTCATATCTTTCCGGTGTCCCACTTTGAATAATGCGAAAATCAAACCCTTTTCCACGAAGGAGATTTTTCAGTGTTCATGACAAAGGAAATTTGCATGTCTGACAGGTGGTTTGATGAGACCATATCAGTGCCTAATATCTGTAATTTGAAAAGTATACAATTTTAGCACCTACAGACATTGGCTTCTTACTCAATATATTCCTGAATTGTAAACATAATCAATAATTTTCGAGCATACTTTTCACAAATAATCTTGATAAAATTATGTTCCGAATTGTTCGGAAATTAATGAAATTGAATTAGCCTTTTGCAAAACAATGTCTGCCAGTGAGTGTGCAAATCATGGAGAATTGTGGGTAACTCCACTTACTGTTTGTTCTTACTTCTAGTTCGTGACTAGTTCGTGATCTCAACCCTTTCACCATGATAGTTTGGTCCTATCCCATTGTTTCCTATAGCAAAGCTTGACCTCTTTACTGGGAAATGGGGGGGGGGGGTTTGAAAGGATTAAAATTCTATTAGCAGTAAATGTAATTATTGAAATATATATTTTCTTGTTCTACCCCCCCCCCCCAATTAAATCGAAATACCTTGCGTTCCATTTGTCAGCACAGCCAGTGTTTCTGTAATGTACGATACATTGTTGACAAATGAATTTAAGTCCAGGCCATAAGTTGTTTGTCAGCAACACTGCATGTTGAACGAAAGTTATTATTAATATCATAAGTTAGCGATTTTGTGTCAATGGTACGGTAAAATCGTGATCAGCGTGTTCGTTGCGATAAATTAAACGTCACGGTGACATGCAGTAAGTGCACATTGCTTCACGAGTTTCGACCTCGGTGGTCTGTTTTCCGGTCCGAATGCGTGACACTTGACAGTAAATGTAAAAATACAATTTCTAACGAGTGAGTTTTTGTGTGACATGCGATATCTGTTATATTTTAGCCACAATAACTATAATTGACCTTTCTTCAACCTCAAACACGTCAATGAATGGCTAATGCACAGTCCGGACTGTGTCTAATGTAAAAGTAAAAATGTGGATCAATGCCTGGCTGAACATTATGGTCCTACCAGATCTTGTGAAATTCCACATCAGTCCCTCGCAGTTGTCCAACGATACTAATCGCCGGCAGAGACATCGGAATGGGGATTTAATGCTCTTCTACTCTGACAATTTACTTTCTATTGTCATAGGAAGGAGATTACCACCAATCAGAACCTCTACAAACAGCTTCACGGTTCATGTACTAGTAGATAACTGCTCAAAGCTGAGCTTATGTCATGCTGAAAATCCGTTCAGAGAATAGATGTATCCCCAATGCATTGCAGTAAAGTTTGAGATGTTTCTAAATCTCTGAACCCAATATTTCTCTCATTTATGCAAGGATTTTTTCAAATAACGTCGTCTTTGAAAATGGATGCACATTAACTTTCTCGGCTTTAAATTCACTTAAAGAATTTACATGTCTCGTGTTACTCTGAGTCGCCTACATTTTCTCCTCGCATAACCTAATGCTGTTTTCTTCTTGCTATTCAATTCTAGATAGTCGAAATGGATGACGGGAGTCTTGTTATGATGTCCAGGAATACTTACGCCTTCCACTGCAGATGTCGGATCTTCTCCAAGAGTTTTGATTCCGGCATGACGTTCCCACTGACGGAAGTCGAGACCGTGGAACAGCTGCCGGACCCCAGCGTGTGCGGCAGCATCCTGCGACACAACGGAATCATGTTCTTCTCCGGGGTGAACAGTACCACGTCGCGGACCAACGCCACCCTGTGGTGGAGTTTTGACGGCGGGGCTACGTGGCCCGGCGTGCTCCCTATCTACTTGAACAATAGTGCCTACTCGTGCTTGACAGCCCTGGATGAAAACCACCTCGGTCTGATCTACGAGAAGGGAAATGACGGACACATTGCTTTTGCAAGAATCAGACTCAATCCCTGAGCCTAAAAGTTGAAAAGTATACAGAAATCCTAAGTACATTACACGGGGTGTGATTTGAAGTTCTGTCGACCAAGAGCTTGTAACCTCCACAAATGTAATAATCTCCACAAATGTAATATCAACCACAATTGTAATAAAATCAACCACAAATGTAATAAAATAGTCAACCATTAATGTAACAACCCGCAACCACAAATGTAATAAACAAATTAACCAAAAATGTAATAAAACTCAACCATAAATGTAATAAACTTGAACTTGCATATGTGATCATTTGTTTATCAATGCCCTGAGTAAATGATAACTTTAATAAGACTAGTGTAATGTTATTGCATACTTTCCTGAAACTAGGTTTCCTTTCCGAAACACAGAATAGAATACTTTGAGAACGCTATCAGAAAACGGCGAGGTACTGATCAAACCGTTAGATAATGGAAGTGGAACAGCAGTTCTAGACACTGATAATTACATAATAAGGAAGCGTCAAAATAACTCGTCAACCAGTGATACCACACAAAGTTTATGACAGATGACTCAGAACAAATAACAGAGAAACATAAAACCTTATAACAGAAACTTACGACACAAAACATGTTGACGAGAACATATATTTCAATCTAGTAAACATAGGGCCAAAGTCCCTGAAGCTACTATAGACATGGATACAAAATTAAGTATTTCCTGACTGTATGAAATGATCTCACTAAGGTCATCCTAGGGACATGTAAACCAAATATTAAAGCTGTCTGACCAGCGGTTTTAAAAAAACAAGCGACTCAACAGTTGACAGAGCTCTGCTGTGTTATGTAGAGAATAACATTTTGTGACACATGTATTGATGAAGAAGGTGGATATCTTTGATAGCTCATTTCAGGATGGCCTGACCAAAAATGGAAAAAAATTCCCTAAAAATACAGATTTGCATATTTCATGAGACTATATTAGTCTATAATAGCAAATAAACGAGAGTTAATTACATTCTAATTAAAGTAAACAAGACTTGCTTAAATCAAGATTTACATCATAATAAAACAGCATATCTGTCAGGTTATAAAGAATCTTCAGCTGGTTATCTTTTAATATGAGTATTTTCATCCTATTAACCAAGCACATTTTAACTTTCAAATTAACATTGTAAGTAAGTTCTGTTGAATCAGTTGAGACTGTACGTACTCAGAGAAAGCACACTGAAGAGACAAATGTTTGTAACTTAAGAAGTTCAAGGTCATAAAAAGCACTATAAGGAATCATGTTACACTTTCATTGCACTGTTTACACAGATTGCATAATTGCTATAAATAGCACGAGGAATCTTACAGCTCAGCTTTACCATAAAAACCCTATCACTTTGACCACTCTTTTAATTGACCACTCTATTTTTTTCCTCAAAAAGTAATCTTATTTTATCCTTACCAAGTCAACCATAAATGGAAATTAGAACTTTCTCTATCTCTATTTATTTGACCACCCTATCATGACAACTATTATGAGCAATTTCTTTTAGATAACATAAATGGTGGTTCAGAATATATCAAAGTTGGGATTCAGGAAAGTTGCCTTTATCATGTTTTAATCCTCCAAGATGGTAAGCATTTCACTATGAACTGTCAAAAAAGTTGAACTTTCTGATAATTCCACACTAAAATTATTTTGGCTTTGATGATTTCCTAATTAATTCAATTATTTAAAATCATATTAATTATTTTTTCTGGGTGAATTGATAGGGTTTATACAGTACAAGAATTACATACAATGTAAGTCAAATTTTGACCAAAAATGACAAAAAAATTCCTTAAAAATACAGATTTGCATATTTCATCACAATTTGAACAAATCTAAGTTGGGTTATCCCTAGGGACCTGTATACCAAACAAGCGACCTAGCGGCCGATATAGCTCCGCTGTGTTTATGTAGAGAATAACTATTTTTGACACATGTTGATGAAGAAGGAGGAAATCTTTGATAGCTCAATGCAGTGGCCAGAAAAAAGTGGCTAAAATAAGCTGCAAAAATACACAATTGAAGATTTCATCATACTTTGAATATATCACATCGGATCATCCCTAGGAACATGTCAACCAAAGCTATCTGATGAGTAGTGTTTTGAGAATAAAATTTTCTGACCAAAAATGGCAACAATTGCCCCCCAAAATAAAAATTGCAGATTTCATCATAATTTCAAAAGATCAAATTTAGTTCATCTATAGAAACCTGTATACCAAATTTCAAAGCTGTTAGACCAGTACTTTTTGAGAAACACATATTTTGATGACCAAAAATGGGAAAAATTGCCTCAAAATTCAAAATTGCAGATTTCATCATTATTTCAATAAATATCATTTAGTTCATCTATGGAAACCTGTATACCAAATTTCAAAGCTATCAGATGAGCAGTTTTTGAAATACACATTTTTTGACCTAAAATTGCAAAAAATTGCCCCCAAAATACAAAACAACAGATTTCAGAGAAATTAAATATATATTACTTAGCTCATCTGTAGGAACCTGTATATCAAATTTCAAAGCTATCAGACCAGTACTTTTTGAGAAACACGTTTTTTGACCAACAATGGCAAAAATTGCCCCAAAATTACAAAATTGCAGATTTCATCATAATTTCAATAAATATCATTAAGGTGATCTGTAGAAACCTTATACTAAATTGCAAAGCTATCAGATGAGTACTTTTGGAAATACACATTTTTTGACCAAAAATGGCAAAAATTGCCCCAAAAATACAAAATTACAGATTTCATCATAATTTCAATACATATCATTAAGGTGATCTGTAGGAACCTGTATACTAAATTGCAAAGCTATCAGATGAGTACTTTTGGAAATACACATTTTTTGACCAAAAATGGCAAAAATTGCCCCAAAAATACAAAATTACAGATTTCATCATAATTTCAATACATATCATTCAGTTCATGTGTAGGAACCTCTATACCAAATTTCAAAGCTATCAGATGAGTAGTTTTGGAAATACACATTTTTTGACCAAAAATGGCAAAAATTGCCCCAAAAATACAAAATTACAGATTTCATCAGAAATTCAATATATATTACTTAGTGCATCTATAGAAACCTGTATACCAAATTTCAAAACTATCAGACCAGTACGTTTTGAGAAATACATTTTTTGACCAAAAATGGCAAAAATTGCCTTAAAAATGCAAATTTGCATATTTCTTCACAATTTGAACAAATCTGAAATAGATCATCCCTAGGGACATATGTACCAAATTTCAAAGCTATCTGACTGGTAGTTTTGAAGAAGAAGATTTTTAAAGATTTTTTTACCAAAAATGACAAAAGTGCCTTAAAAATACAAATATGCAAATTTCACCACGATTTGAACAAATCTGACTGAAGTCACCCTAAGTAAACTGCATATTAAATTTCAAAGCAATCGACAAGCGGTTTCAGAGAAGAAGATTTTTTTACCAAAAACACCAAAAAATGCCCCAAAAATACAAATATGCAAATTTCACCACGATTTGAACAAACTTAAGTGACGTCACCCAAAGTGAACTGCATATAAAATTTCAAAGCAATTGGACTTGCGGTTTCAGAGGAGAAGGCAATTGTTGACGGACGACGACGACGACGACGGACGACGGACGACGGACGACGACGGACGACGACGGAAAATCAACCTATTTGATAAGCTCCGCGTCGCTGACAGCGGAGCTAATAACAAAGCTGTCTGACCAGCGGTTATGAAGAAGAAGATTTTTTACCAAAAACACCTTTTTTGGCATTAATTTGCCTATTTTCAACAATATCAAAAAATTAAAAAAAATAGTTTCTCAAAATCATATTTTTCATCTACACAACAAATATCAAATCAGTAAGTACTGCGGTTCTCAAGATATTTGAGTGGACGGACGCCTCACAAACGGACATACATACATACATACATACATACATACATACATACATATATACAGACTGACGCCGGACGCCGGACGGATACCCATCCCAATAGCTTCCATAGACTATAGTCTATAGTAGCTAAAAAACAATACGAACACTACCTTGAACACAGTAGAACAACAAATTAGACATCCTGGCATCCCTAGTGAAGGAACAAACTTCAAGTGGGACAACATAGGAATACAGACAATCTATCGATTATTCCACACAATTTATCCACTGAAGACGAATTTGAGGCAATTGATTAAGAAAGTACGGCAATTTTCGAAAAAACGGTGTTAAAGGATCGAAGTTGTTATACAGTCTTCCCCACTCTGGAGTAGAGACTGCACTGACGTTCAGATTACAGCTGTGTCTCGCCATGACCAATCAGTTCTGTACACAAAACAGGGAAACGTAAAATACACTTTCAAATATGCAAAACACACTAAACGCAAACAATTAAGAAATGAATAATGTGTGGAGTTGCTTTCCTTATTACATAGATAAATATTTATGGGCTAATTCCTCAATTTCAACGACAAAATAGATTTATTACATTTATGGTTGACAAGTATTACATTTATGGGTGATTTTTTTATTACATTTATGGTTACCATTTATTACATTTGTGGTTGAAGTTTTTATTACATTTATGGTTGATTTTTGTTACATTTATGGGCGATATTACATTTATGGGTGCATTTTATTACAATTGTGGTTGATATTACATTTGTGGAGATTATTACATTTGTGGAGGTTACAGAGCTCCTTACACACACTATCGATTGTGATAATCGAACTAGATATACTCTCAGGTACTACTTGTATCTCGATTAACAAATGAATTCAAGAAGCGAAATTAATTACAGTAATATGTCTCTTATATATGTCATAGTGTATGTGAGATCGACATTACTCCAACTAGAACGCTGTGTACCACGCTGTCTTATCACGCAGGCAAAGTTTAGCTTCCATACACTCAGTGCTGATGTATTTGCAAAAAAAAAGTGTGTTTAGATTTCAATTACACTTCTATAAATTTTTAAATGAAGTCAGATTTTATTACAGTTTGTGAAAACAATGTTGAATAAATATTTCAGCAAAGGAAATTTCGTCCTTGTGTAGTTTGTTTCTCAAAATTGCACACCCAGGCTCAATTTACCACGTGCAATGACAGTCTAACGCTGACATATTTAAAGTCACAATAGCTGCTGATTTTATGCGTTACTCTTATGATTTTATTTTCAAACCAAAGTTAGTGTAAATGTGCTAAATGAAGGACGTGTATAGAAGTAGCACTGCTCGCTGATTTGAACCATGCCTACGCGTTTTAACAGGTTAAAAATTTAAATAAACGGGTGCCGCACTCATAAAGTATGAAAATTAATGCAGTATTTCCTGCACATACATGATCATACAAGAAACTAACATGGTGCCGTTTACAACACACAATGGCTAACATTTTGTTGTAATCTTAATTTTCTCCCTAACAGTCATGAATAGTTTTTGAAAATTGCGGAAAATCTAAAATGAAGTTAAAATATTTATATTTACATGCCATTTTCGACACTTATGAGTGTTATGCGCCTTTTCAGTCTTTAATGGTCTTATTCAAAGAAAACTCTTGGAAAACTGAGGATATTTTGAGATCGTTTTATTACGCATTCACAGCTATTGTGGCTTTAAGGTATTGTACTATTATTATTATTATGCACCTAGATACTGAAAGACTTAAACTTTTGCTCAAACTTTCTGCAAAGAAACTTTTAACCACTCTCTTTGAAAATCAAGAATAGAAATTGGGATCATTGCATAAATTTTGGTTGTAGAGAAAAAATTTACATACACTTGAAATTCAACTAAATGGCTGCTATCCCTGTGTTTATTAGGTGTATGGGTAAAGTTCGATTCAGATATTTACAAAAATAAGACTGGAAAATTCATTTTTTCATTTATTCCAAAAGCTTCGCAAGTATGTTAAGGCATGGGCGTCAAACGTTATCATGAATATGCATTAGGGCTCATGAATATTAATAAAACAACACTGCCCACTCATGAGATAACAACAGAAAATCTCTAAAATCATATCACAAACAAAGTTCCTAACTGGAACATCATCGAGCCAACGAAGTGACAAAGGACACACTAGTGTTCACAACAAAAGATAGCCCATAAGCACTGTGTGGAACTTCGAACACACAGAATAGGCCGATCACCGCGTACAAACGAAATCCATACATCAGCCATCCTGAGGCCAAAGTCCACGGCATGAGGAACGAGGTGACAAGGGTTAGTGAACAGAGTCGGACACAAAACGATCCGAACATGAGTATTCTTGCTTCCCTGTAAGAAGAATACAGTAATCAACAACATCTATACAATATGAAATTAAGGAAGAGATGTGCTTATGTCATGGAGGTACATTTGGTACCTCCATGTTTATATAAGCCACTAAGGAACGAACTGGTAGGAAACGTGGGGGTCAAAAGGTCATGGTGGTCTAAGACATACTTCCACGTCTCACCATGGCTATAACAACCAGTTTCTTAATTTCTCACTAACAACCTTACCCGATACAGACAGAAAACACATAAAAGCACAAACAAGACAAGAGGGATGATGTGTGCGGCCACTTTCAGCTTAAAATTACAAATTGTTTCAGTAACAGGCGACGGGGTCATGACCTTTTGGATTGCTTGCGAGATGGCCCGATCGCGCACAAAGCGACCAGATTTCTTTCGAAAATTCCAACTTGTAGATCGCAATTTTTTCCTGAACTTTTGCTATCCCCAAACTAAGGCTTAAAATATCTTTACAACAATACCTTAAACATGTATGATTTGGTAGCGTTTCTTTAAAAAATCACCGAAACTCAACCAAGAATTGACTTTTCCTACAAATCGTACGTATTTGGCGCTAATTTGAGGCAATTAACTCAGGAATTTCTCTTTGTAAAGGATGTTGATCGATTGATTGAACCCATTCTATTATTATATGCCGATAAAATATAGTTTAAATGTGGTTTACAAGTTGGAATATGCCGATAAATAATATACGCGATTTTGGCGCGAAAATGTCAATATAAAAATCACGTGACATATTTTATGCAAATTTAAATGACATAAACTGAAAGAGCTATCAAAACTACGTATGTGTACCAAATTTCATCAAAATATGACAAGTAGTTTTTGAGAAATGAAATCCAGCTCGAAATTCGGTCTGGACCCCTGCTGGACCCCTGCCTTAACTCACTTGCTTTGCCAATTCAGAATATGACCCAACACAAGCCGTTGACCGGAATAGTATTGTAACTTCTGAGAGTCCAAAGATGCCTTCTTCAATCATTTCTGTATTAGTACGTGCCTTGTCCTGTGCTTGCCCGTCTGACAATGATTTCTGTAATTATTGGCATTAAAACTGTCATTAGTTTACGTGTACGTCTATACATTTCGGAGTCCGTCCACTTTCTCATTCACATGTACACTGGAGCGCTAAACTCATCTGAAGGTACTTACATGAGGGCGCTGTTTATACCAACTATTCCAAACGTAGTTTGACAAATGAAACTGCCTTGTAATGACCCTTTTCATACAGGAGACCAACGTGCTTTTCATCGATTGGGCTGAGACACGAATACGCACTGTCCGCTGGGTTGATGATCAAAGCACCATCCCAAGTTCTCCCGTAGTCCGTGCTCCATTTCACGGTCATGTTGTGACGGTGGTTCGGATTTGACGGGTTGGAGAAAAGGAGCGTCCTCCCCTGGAGAATTGTACTGCCTTGGCATGATGGATCCGCGAGGTTTCTATCCACTTGAACCTGTGTCCATGGAAACGTCTCGGCGCCATCAATACTTCGGCTTGTTATACGACACTTGCAGTCGAAGTGATATTCGTTCCTTGAATTGACAAGCAACGATCCGTCAGGTAGTTCTACCAGCTGAGAATGAATCAAAGAAATTCAATGAAGAATAGAACGTCTGTTGATCGCTGATATGCGTTAAACTTGAGAGGCGAACATTATGATTACTTTGAACTTGGAGCGCGAATGACTTTCTTTTTATACCACTCAGCATTGTGTAGGGTCTTTAGGAGGAATAAAAATGCTCGATGCAAACGAAAAAGTAGAGGGTTATAATCATAAAATTGTCACAAGTATACCAAATAGTAATGTTTCATCCAACTCTACCCTTGCGAAATTCGTAAAATGTCTCTTGTTCCCAGAAATTACGCCCTCCCGCGGTGAAAGTGTTAAAGGATGAACTATGCAGGGTCGGCAGAATTTAAAAACGCTGCGTTTTCTATTGTCTTGAGTGGTAAAATTCGATAATATGTCTTAACCAAGTTCGTTGTTACAATTCGAAGTAGTCGATGTTCTAGTCAGAACATATGAACGACACCGAGGTTTTCTGAGTTGACGTTAAATGTAATGCATATATTAAAGAATGTATTTCGTCAATACTTTAAAGGGGCACTTTCTTTATCAACTTTATCTCTGAGCAAATTGACTAACTGTGCAAAGGAGAACAAATGACTAAAATCACATAAACAGTCAATGTCAACGATTCAACCACTAATGCGAGAACCAGGGATTGAGGACTGCCCCTTTAAAAGTTACGGACGGCCCTTACCTGAGATTCGTTTATCTCGAAATCTTTATCGCAATGGGGGGAGCGATACGGTATCGACACCAGTCCCCCGGCCACACGCCATGTCATGCCATGATCTGAAATGAAGAGGAATATGACGTCATTAATGCTTATTGTTTACTTATCACTAACACGTGATTCACCGCAGAGCTTATTATTACGTTGACATTAGCATGCAAACGTAACTGCGTTCTGTGTATTTGACAGGCTTTGGAAATTGCAATTACTAAGAGAAAATGGTAATTTTAGTACCTATCTATGATGATGACCCATAAACAAAACCTGCCAGGTGATCAAAACAAGATCTGTGGCAATTTAGATTGTCGAGGAAAAAAAAAGACAAAATTTGTGTGAAATTCTTTCAGCGGAATTCAGTGTCGCGCGTACGTTTCTTTAATTAGTTTACATATAATCAGCGCTTCTATTATACCGATATTCCTTGCAGATTTAAATGCAATCTCTATAGATCATATATTTGGATCAATTTGTACGCTATAACAACATGTAATACAACTTGAATAAGTATTAAGTATAGCGAGGACATTGTCAAGGTCACTTTGAAATCAGAATGTTACATATCGATCGGAGTACCTTAATGGCAACACTTCTTACCATGTACAAATATTGCAGTATTTTCCAAATGAGATGGCCGTGCAGTAGGACTGTGGCATGGAAAGTTTATGATTTCACACAAAAATTGTTTTTCGACGTCGATCAAGGGAGTTTTGCACTGTTGCAGTGACCCTGCGCAAATCGTTCCCATTGCGTAACAGCGACTCAACTGCTACGTGGACACGGAGCATCGTTTTCCATTACACCTGTCCTTCCCTCTCTGTTGGAGTCTGGCCTTGGATTGCCAATGGCAAGGCACGGCTAGATCAGACCTATCTCCCTATAATAAGCTTGTTACAACAGATTTTGCAACGAATATAACAAGCAAGAATTATTCTACGATACTCTGCAAGGGTAAATCTGTGTAACCATCCCCGTTACAATTAAGTCACTGCTTTGTCCTTCGTCTTAGTTAAACCCACTTACGCAATATTGAATACCCTATTTACTCACCATCACTCACAATACACCTCATAGCGACCTGAAGGTTGTTTTTCGCTCTCGTGTGCCCACACGAGATCAGCCTTCCCCGGTACGGTTCGTACATCTTCTGTATGCCCACTCCTGGCCCGGGGATAAACGATATGTTCTTCAGGCCTGGATTACTCGAAGCAAGGTTTAGCGGTTTTGTCCAGTTTAGCCCCCAGTTATTGCTGCGTAGCATGTAAACAGTGGGGAATTTATTCGGACTGCAGTTCCAAAATGCACAGTAGCTAAAGAGGAGAAGCAAAGACCCGTTGATTTTGTCAACTACGATAGTACCAAGATTATAGTACCCCGGCTTTGAATTTGTTGCATGTAATAAGTCCACAGGTGGGTCCCAAGTCTCGCCTTTGTCCGCAGATCTTCGCATGAATATAGTCTTCTTTCGCGTGTCCGTGTCGTTTATGGTTTTCCTCCCCTCAACGAAGGCGAGCAAGTCGCCGTTCGGCGTGCTGGTCAATATCGGGATACGGTAGTGTTTGTATTCGGCAGAACCAACTCCGGATGTCCACAGTGATTCCTCATACAAGATTTCCATCTTGGCGGCATCAGTGAATGTGTAGGACACTTCGCTACCCCAAAACAATGACAGGAAAATAAAAGTGAGCAAGGACCGTAATACAACAGCCATCATAATACAGACAACACAGACAAAAACAAACCAACTGAGTCCCCGGTATCTTAAGTCCCTCGCGGTAGACTCCCTAGGTTACCAGTATTTTGCCGGCGCTGGAATTCAATGTACTTGCAATTTGTACATACTAAACAAACTTTTCCTAGGACAATTTATCGGTTTTAAACATGTTCTAGTGCGGGATTCTTGTCTGGTCGATAAAGAAACGAATGTAACATCTCACGCACAGCTTCCACGTTTTGTACGTTCCAGTTTATTTGTTTCGGATACTTTGATTTGTCCTCCTCATTGCAGTCAGCTTTTTTGATAAGTCGCACATCAAATGCACACCAAAGCTTCGTAAGTGGACAACCGCTATCTAGATTATATATTCGCAAAAAAACCAAAAAAACAAAAAAAAACAAACAAAAAAAACCCAAAAAAACAAACAAAAAAAACAAAAAAAACATGAATAAATAACGGTAAAATGTTGGCAGGTGTCATGCAGGCGTAATGATATGTAAATGACACGGCTATAAGTCAGCTGATTTCCATTGATATGGATTTTATTCAAAATGCATCATCATCAAAAACCAAGAGTGGAATATTTTGCTTGTTACTAGGCATATCTGTTATAGTCACACTTACCTTGTCACACTCCAAGCAGTTTCTTGGCATTCTCGCGAGCCAGAGCAATAATTTCCGCTCCGCTGACCTACGCAAAAATCAAAATATCTTAACGGGTAGCGCTAAGCTGTTGCCGTAAAGAGGCGCGTGGTTTACGACGATGTTTCTTGGTGATCTCAAAAAAGGCTTTCATCACGTATTATTCTGACGTGCCCTGTTCTTGATGCATGGTGTTTATCAGAGAAGCTATCGTGTACGGCCTCATTACATGTCTAAATTACCAAACAATTTCTAATATGTAACAGGTCTGACCTGAGAGCGAGCGCAGCGTAGGGTATATCGTCATTGATGTTTTCAGGCAATAGCATGCTAATTTCCGTGTTTGATGCGTGATGCATATCTTGGCCATTGAGGTTGAATTGTTGTCAATTGTTTTCTTGAATAACATTTATAGCAATTTAACTCGGAAATGCCAAGTTCACTAACGAAAATTATTTAAAACTGGTAAATTATATGATTCCGATCAGTTTATTACATTTAAACAGGGGCGGGAACAGAGGCAGTCTAATGTAAAATACGTGCTTGATATTCCCGTCGCGTCGGTAGCTCTCAGCACACGATTTTTAATTCTCGCGTGAGTTGACCGTTCGTTCTCGCGAGAGTAGGCTTGTTTCAAAATGGCGGCGCCTAGTGATGACCGAACCGGGCCTTCAAAAGTGATCGAAAATAGTCATTTTGAACCAAATTTCACACTTTCTTTGTAACAGAGAGTTTCTTTTGTCGGAAATACACATTGTCGAGTAAGATTTGTGGTAGATGATATCTTTAATTTCACGCAATCCGTGTAAAAGTATTCAAAATGGCCGCCTCCATGGATTAGTGCTCTCTTTTCAAACTCGTAGGTATATAGAGATTCCATTCTAAATTTCTTGTACACGCGTTAGTCTTAATGCTCGCTTCGCGAGCGGCCTTCCAGACCTCGTCGCTTTGCCAGTGCAAAGTGCGCCGCTGGCGGTAGGAACATGAAGTGATTTTTCCACTGGCTGGTAACGCGCTCAATCGCAAGGAAAACCTTGACTAGGCTGCAAAATTCATAATTTAGGTTTGCATAAAATAAAAAGGACACAACAAGAGAAACTATTACAAATGATTTTATTTTTTGAAAATTCACCGAATTGAACAAAGTCTAAGGCATAATATGGATATTTGAAAAATTGTGATTTTTCGTTCATAATGCTTGCTTGAATTTACTATTGTTTTGTGTACTTTACGGTATTCATAAGGCACATACTTTGTTCTTAAATGCTAGTCTGTTCACGTTCGGGTCATGAAACTCACTAGAGTACAACGAAAGAATCAGTGATTCAATGGATGTTTTCATTGACTGTCATCAGAATGCTTCTAACCTTCGGCATACAGAACGAAATACTTCTGATAAAAAATTACGAGCGGCTGTAAATTTGTCGATGTAAAAAATGTTTGTTTTCGTGTTATAGTACAGATGTCAGCGTGAACTTGATTTCACATTATACATGTATTTTGTTGTCGTATTAAAAGATAACATTCGAATTTTACATACACATAGTGCAAATTCTCATCGCAAGTGTTACGCAGATGATCGAGTCGTTAATTTCTTTTGCATGTCCTCACTGAGATCAATTCGCCGTATTTTGTCTCCACTGATGATATGGTAATAATAGTAATCTTGCCGAGCTTTAACTTCTTAATTAGTCATTTATACAATGCCCACACTGACCCCGTTTCGGAGTGCTTCCCTATGCCTTTCCCCGATTCTCCATTTTCTTGTCACTTGTTGCGTTAATATGTATTTTATTTTCTTGAGACTTCGACTTTAATGCGCAACCAACCAACAGTCAAATAATAATGTAAGACATGGTTATAACACAACTGAAACATCGTTGTAAACCACATGTCCCTTTACGGCAACAGCTTAGCGCCACCCATTAATTTTTGCGTATGTCAGCGGCGCGGAAATTATGCTCTGGCTCGCGAGAATGAACTGAAGCATCAAGTGACGTGATGTTCTTTCCATCGAGAACTGCGTGTTACTGATGTAATGTTTATTATTTTGTAAGATGACGTTAAAACTTCGGTGGGTGAATCATTCCGAAATAGAGGCAAATTAGGCAAATCGATTGCTTGTGTTGCACATAAAAGCTAAACATTTGGTTCACCTGGACAAATACACGGAAGGGAAATATTTCAAAAATATTTTCTGTTAATGGATGAACTGGTACAGTACAAAGGACAAAAACACAGAAATCTCGCGAAGGTCCACCGTAATATTTTAGCAACCCCTTAGGCTAACGTACCTGGCACGATCGCTTGCTAGATGTCAGCAGGAACCGACTCAGTCGATCGTTCAAACTCCTTTCTTCCAACGCTATGCAATCTCTCGTTTTGCAACTTGCTCGAGTTGACATAGAAGTTACTGTCGGGCTATATTTCGCAAGAAAACCACCATAATCAACTTAAGAGAGTTTGCTAAAATTTGTGTCTTTGCCTTTCTTGAATTAATTGACAAGTAAGCCCATGCAGCAGTGTGGTCTGCCAGTTTACTGCATTTTCGGTTCGTTATCTCCACGAAACTGAAACCTGTGGATTCGCGAGACTAGGGATGGTTGGTGACGGAGTCTAAATTAGCACACATCACCAGCCTTCCGATCCGCATAGCTAGTGCCATCTCGGAGACTCGACTCCCTGGCCATAGACAGTGCATGAAGCGAGATTTTGGCATCTACACCAAGACTGGCATATTCAATCGTGTTCGAGTACTCCGCTAACTCAAGTTTTTGGAGATGGTTGAGCCTTCGTGCATGACTGGCCTTTTAAAATTAGGTCTGATCCCTAGGTAATGTACCTGCTGAAGCATGACGGTACTATGCACCGCTTGCAATTTGAACGAAGGGGATGATTGAATGCCGCCGGAGACGCGTTTGCGTCATGCACGTAGGCGTCGTCGGAGCTTGAATAATCAATCCGTGAGGTCGTTGCCATTGGGCTTCGCCTGCCATGCAAGGATACATGTTGTTATTCCAAACAGAATCACTATGAT
This sequence comes from Ptychodera flava, assembly GCF_041260155.1. Taxonomy (NCBI): domain Eukaryota; kingdom Metazoa; phylum Hemichordata; class Enteropneusta; family Ptychoderidae; genus Ptychodera; species Ptychodera flava. The sequence goes on from NC_091946.1 coordinate 24,434,892, forward strand.
AATTCCCCATTCACTTCTTCTTAGTCCATTCAAACTATAGTGCAAGCAGGTCAAAATGTGCGGCCGCGATCAAATACGGGAAATTTCAGTCATCATTACCACCAACACCGAAAATTTCAGATGAATAGTGTTTTAACAAATCTATACCAATGTTTTACGTATTAAATTTGCGTAAGTACCTCGAAAGTGAGAGAATTAAACTTTTGCTCAAACTTTCCTCAAGTTGGGGAATCTTTGAACCGTTCTCTTTCAAAATCAAAAATAATAATTGGGGGTCATCGTGCACATTTTGGTTCTAGAAAAACAAATTACTCAAGATTTACAATATTTGAAACTTAAAATGGCCGCCATCCCTGTTTAACTCTTTGGAGAAATTAAAACAAAATTTTCGATTTCCAATTTTCGAAACATTAAGAAGGCAAAAAGTTTTCTAACACCAATAGCTTCAAAATGAGCCACCACAAGTGGTAGATCAGAAAAGAACTGGAAAAATTCAATGTCTCCCTCCGAGGCGAATTCTACTTTAATGATTCTTTGGTTGTTGTTGTTGTTGTTATTGTTGTTGTTGTTGTTGTTGTTGTTATTGTTGTTGTTGTGTCATGCAGCTGATTTATTTGACTATTGTTTTCTTCAGAAATTAAACAGTCAATTATTCGTTGTTTAAAATCATTATAATTCTCATTTTTCATTTCAATTTTAAATATACGTAATCGTTCCCCACATCTCATGAGAACTACTAGCATACAGGCTGTTTAGCTTATTTATAAGTAGTTTTGCCAAGATTGCAATAACTTATGTTTTAGAAGTTTTTTCTTTTTCTTACAGAAATCGCAATTTCTTATGTTTCACAGGTTTAAAAGTTTCTTTTTGTCATTTGTAGCCTTATTGGATGGTTTAACTGTTGCTATTAGGTCCCTTTTTGCGATATTGACGAACCACTCTGATTCCACGGCATGCTTTATCTAGGCTATTATAAAATGCTTTGTCGCTGAATATATTTAATATAATGCATTAAAAATGTCACTATTCAAGCAAATATCAAAGTCTTTTGTCATCTCATCTAAAGCTAATCCATCTATTTACTTGAAAACAAAAAAAATGTCCCATTTTCATTTTGTTCAAGTTGGCATTGGTAATGAATTCACTGTATCTTTTCATGATTGGATAAAACTTTGTTAGTTTGGAGAGAGTTTTTTGACTAGTTGCGCAGCAACGAGTCAAAATACGGACACATCACTCGAATACGACACGGTATCGCCCAAACTTCGTGTAATATTCCCTTTATCATACATGCATACTTTGGTTATGACTGTTTTCACAAAGACGTAATGAAATTAATGAAATTCGCCACGAAATTGACAGAATGAGACCTTGCTTGCTCCACGCTGCGACTCATAGAAAGTTTGTTGCTAAGGAGTGATGGTAACCGTATCACTTGTTGATATTATTCCGCTGTTGGGCCGTTCCACTTCAAAGGAGCGGTTACGGTACACTTTTAGAACGAACAATTTACATATTAAGATGTCGACACAGGTTTTCACACTTTCAAGAACGTTTATCTTAAAGTTTAGTATAGTTGTAGCTGTAAAACATAGGCTGGAGTGTGTAAAATGAGTGTTTTTTCTTGTTTTGCAATATAATCTCATCCCTTCGCGAAAATTATGAGACCCGCCAAAAATCGGCTCGCTCCCGGGTTCGATTCCACGCTCGATCGGTGCAGCTCAAGCCAAGACATAGAGTGAGCAGCTCTAAGACATCTATGAATGCAAACTGGATATAGTAGCCGCCGTACCAGTCAGTTTATCTGCAAGAATTATACATGACCTTAGACGTCAAATATGCCGAATTTACTATCTTAGAAGGGAATTTGTGAACAGATTAGGGAAAACGTGAAGTGAGTAAACTGTATTTTCATAGCGGGAAACTCGTTCATATGGACATTTTGTTGCAATACGTTAACGGTATACGAATAAAACATTTCAAAGGTATATTAATCGTCTGCAAGTATATTTCCGTTACTGGTTCGCCTAAATAGAAGTAAACTTGTTTTAACAACCTAAACGAAAGTTTGACTTTCTTAGGCGTATCCGAAACCCGCACGGAACACAATCTCACTGTACAAATCGGAAATATAATATGTGCACCTTTTCTGTCGCGAGTATTCAGTTTGGTCGGATTTTTGTGGCTCAATTATGGCTATACACGGTTATCATTCACTACCTAATAAAGTTGTCAACAGGAAACTTGTCGTGGCGGTTATGTCATGATGCACTGCCGATCGACCGGGACCGTAATCTTCAGCAGCGTAGACGACATAAAAATACACCATATGGGCCATAGATAGTATAGAGGGGAACCGTGTGAATCATGAAAGGTGTCGGTTGCAATACGTACAAATTTTCGTTTGCTTGTTTATTTTTGGTAAAACTGTATTGTACGTAACTGCAATGCCCATGAACTGAATGTATTCAACAAAATTTTGACCATAATTACCTATGACGTTTCGGTGTGTCACAAGTCCTATTCGCTCAGCTGTTTTTTGTACATGTATACCGCCGTATTCAGCGTATTCGAAGGTCACGCGTACCTGTCAATAGTTGGCTGATCAAAAGTACACTTTTGACCTGCCACCTCAGGCATGCAAACAGGTATATGATACAGTCAACGCCAACCCTATGTCGATGGGCGTCCACTGATATTATATCTGTGTTCTTGATATGTAGATTGTTACGTGCAGAGAAAACGAACAAAAGGGTGAACTCAGCAGTTAACGTTTAAACAAAATTTATTACGAAAATAAAACTAATTGCTAAGTCAGGGATAGAGTACAAGCTTTAAAAGTGTACAGACTACTTATCTCAGCTGGGACGGCAAAGCTCCAGTCTCAGAGTTGTAACAGTCAGTCGGATGAATGAACAGTCCTTTGGCTTGCAGGCTTGAAGCTGCACAAAGTCCACAGTATAAATCCAGCGTTGACAGTGAAGGTCTTGAAAAGTCTTGAGAATGACTACTGCTGGAGTTTAGTAACACACAAGAGACACGATCCCAAAAGTCTGACTGGAAGCTGTGCACGTCCCTTTTATAAAGGCATATAAGAACAATCTAGAACTTTTATTGACATGCTAATTACTGTTCTAAAATTATCTCCCTTACACAACTAATCAACTTTCCAGAACATTCCAAACATGACTAATTGAATTCAAGGTTGTGAGGTCATCAAGGGCAGTGACCTTGAGAATGTTCTAGACTAATTGAACTCAGGTCATGATGAGTGTGGGGGAAATGACCTACATAACACACCCCCTCTTCAAAAAAAAGAAAATTTTTCAAAGAAAAATCTTTCTTTTACAAATGTAATCTTGAAAAGGATTTAAGTACTCAAATTTTGTTTTACTCTAAAGTAAAATTTCTTGAAAGTGAACAACAATAAAATTTCTTGAAAGTGAACAACAATAAACTCTAAATACGAGAGAGACAGTCTGCAATTAAATTGTCTCTGCCTTTGATATGTCTAATGTCAAGATTAAACTCCTGTAACATTAAACTCCATCTTAGCAATCTCTGATTTTGCCTTTAAATTTCTGCAGAAAAACAAGAGGGTTGTGATCAATATAAACCACTATTGGCTGATTTGAAGAAGTAACATAAACTTCAAAATGCTGTAAAGCTAATATCAAAGATAAACACTCTTTTTCAATTGTAGAGTAGTTTCTCTGGGATTTGTTAAATTTGTGTGAAAAGTAGCAAACAGGATGTCCCATGACTATCTTCTTGCAATTTGTTGTTGGAAAACTTGAAATGGCACTGAATTTGGCATAAAGTATGCACGGCAAAGTCCGGTTATTTTTACTGAGTTCGATAAAGTCATTGTTCGGCAAATACTTGGCTTCCTCCTGGAGATATTCCGCTTTCGCAGGATTCAGTCCGTCTGGATGTTGTTCCACTGGATTACTGTCGCAGACATCTTCGTTGTGGTAGATGATGTTTGTCCTCGTTGGAACATCTTGAAACAGGTGTTTATATTCATGGAGCAGTTCTTTCACCTGTTGTTGTTGTTCTGGCTGGAGGTGTGCCAACTTTGTAGACTCCAGCTTCTCCAGGATTTCTGAGTTCTGAAGCTTGACCGAGCCCAGCTTTGAGTTTAGAGTATTTTCACTCAAGTCAGTTTCAGTATCACTATCTTCATAATGGCCAGAACTGACGGTACTGACAGGCTGAGTTATAGTAGGATTATCCCTATCCAAATATGGCTTAAGCATATTTATGTGACATAGCTGTTTTGTTTTCGCCTGTCAGGTGTTATTATGATGTAATTTAAATCACTCAATTTCTTATCAATTAGGTATGGCCCAAAGTAACGAGCATGGAGTGGTTTGCCAGGAACCGGAAGTAGAACAAGAACTTTTTGACCTGGTTCAAACTTCCGTTTTGAGGTGCTTTTATCATATTTGGTTTTCATTGACTGCTGAGATGACTCAAGATTTTCTCTGGCTAATTCACATGCTTTAGAGAGCTTTTGTACGAAAATCTGAGACATATTGCAAAATATTCAGACAATCATCATCGTCTGATAGGAATTTCTCTTTAACGAGCTTAAGTGGGCCACGGACTGTATGTCCAAATACAAGCTCAAATGGGCTAAAACCAAGAGACTCCTGAATTGACTCTCTAACAGCAAAGAGCAAAAAATGAATTCCTTCATCCCACTGCTTCTCTGTGTCAAAACAGTAGGTCCTAATCATGTTTTTCAAAGTTTGATGAAATCGCTCAAGAGCACCCTGACTTTCTGGATGATAGGCGGATGACCTATACTGTTTAATGCCTAGCTGATCCATTACTTGTTGAAAAATACCAGACATAAAGTTGGAGCCTTGATCGGACTGGACACATTTAGGGAGGCCAAATAAAGTGAAAAATTTGACTAAAGCTTTCACTATAGTCTTTGTCTTTATATTTCTCAGTGGTATGGCTTCGGGGAACCGAGTTGATGTACACATTATTGTCAGCATGTACTCATTTCCTGATCTTGTTTTTGGTAGGGGCCCAACACAGTCATTAGTATCCTACTAAATGGTTCTTGAAATGCAGGAATTGGCTGTAAAGGGGCCTTTGGAATGGTCTGATTTGCTTTCCTACCATTTGACATGTGTGACAAGTTTTACAGAAATGTGCTACATCCTGCCTGAGATTAGGCCAATAAAAGTGACTGAGAATTTTATGATAACTTTTCCTGACTCCTAAGTGACCAGCCCAGGGGGTTTCATGGGCCAGGCGCAATATTTCAGCACGGTAGGGCTTTGGAACCACAATTTGATGTTTTATAGCCCAATCGTCATCAACCAAAACGTCTGGAGGTCTCCATTTACGCATGAGAATACCAGATTTTGTATAATAGGAAACAGAGCTATCTGAAGTTTTACCTTCATCATCTACCCTGTCAAACAAAGACAAAATATCTGGGTCTTTGTGTTGTTCTGCAATGAGATTTGATCTAGAAAATGTCTGACTTTGGTCAGCAGTTTTACTGGAAGTTGCAAATCCACGAGGGATAACGGAATGATCCGTGTCAAACACCTGACTGAGAAAGGTGTCATTTAAGTCAACATCTGTGACATTATTCTTGAGAGTATTTTGATTCTCGGAAGTTTTCTTTGACATGGCTCGAGTAATGGCACATGAAGGAAATAAATCGGGTATCTCTTGTTCAATTGGCTCTGGATCCTGATCTAAACTAGGATTATCAGTCACAAGTGGATTAGTAATGACCTTGTCCCCAGCAAGGTCGTTTCCGAGAAGAAGGTGAATCCCTTCAAAAGGCAAAAAAGGCCTAATACCTAAAGTCACAGGTCCAGAAACAAAGTCCGAAGACAAATAGACATTATGGAGAGGAACAGGAATGTAGTCATTACAATCTACCCCCTTAATAAGAACTTTAGAACCTGAAAATGACTTTTCAGAAAACGGCAGGGTATCTGCCAACAAAAGAGACTGGGAAGCCCCGGTATCTCTTAAAATTTGACAGGGGTAGCGGAAGAAAAATCACTAGAAAGTGATATAAAACCATCGTGAATAAATGGTTCAAAAATACCCATAATGCTATCTTGAGAAGAATTGACCTTGACCTCATTAATTGGGGATAAGAGGGGTTTAACCTCAGACAATGTGTTACACACATTATTAGACTCTAATTGAGTTGATGAAGAAATAAGCCGGTTGGCTTAGATCCACTTTGACCACTTTGACCTTCACGTTTTCTTTTCAATTTGAAACAATCTGACATTAAATGGCCGTCTTTCTTACAATAATTACAAGAAAGTGTACCGAACTGTTTGTCAGAAGGAGATTGAGACTTGGGATTGATGATGTGGAAGTGTTACTTGAATTTTGTGAACTGTTGTCATTTGATTTCCTACTGTCCTTTGAAAAATTCTTGGATGAAAAGGAGGAGTTAAATTTACCTGCATTGTTTCTGTATGAAAAGGACTGGGATGGTTTGCTGAGAAATGAAGATTTGTGGGTCAATGAATAATCATCGGCCAAACGTGCAGCAACCTCCAATGTATCTGCCTTTTGTTCATTGATAAACGTCTTGATGTCACTCCGGATGCACCTCTTAAATTCCTCAATCAAAACAAGCTGTCGTAATTTGTCATAATTCTGACTGACCTTTTCCGAAGAGCACCAACGGTCAAACAGTTGTTCTTTTGTTCGTGCAAATTCAACATAAGTTTGATCTTTCACCTTCTCACAATCCCTAAATTTCTGACGGTAAGCTTCAGGCACCAATTCATAGCCCTTGAGAATTAATTCCTTTACAGAATCATAATTTGAAGCCTGCTCTACTGACAACTGAATGTAAATTTCTCTGGCTTTACCCACCAAAGCACTCTGCAAAAGCATAGACCAGGACTCCTTAGGCCAGTTCAGACTCTGAGCAATTTTCTCAAAATGAAGGAAATATTTATCAACATCCTTTTCTTGGAAAGGGGGAACTAACCTGAAATGCTTAGTGATGTCAAACTTGTCTGAAGGGAAGAATTTTCCTGACTGTCCAAGCTCTAAACGTTTTATTTCTAACTGCAATCGGTGTTCTGCTAATTCTCTTTCCTTTTCTTTTTCCTCTCTTTCTTTCTCCCTTTGTCTTTCTTCCATTTGCAATTCTTTTTCTTTCATTTCCAATTCCCTCTCTTTCTGTCTTTCTTCCATTTCTAACTGCATTTGTATTTTTCTTTTTCTAATGCCTGTCTCTCCTTTTCCATTTGTAATTCTTTTTCTTTCATTTGTAATTCTTTTTCTTTTTCTAATGCCAATTTTTTTAGCTCGAAATCTGCCTGTATTTCCAATTCTAATTTTTTGAGTTCGAAGGAAGACTCAGGCTCATAATCTTTTAAGGCAGACTCCTCAAATGGCCAGAATTAACTAAATGTTTTGCAATCTTGAACTGTATTTCTCGCTTGCGCATAGATCTTTTGACATCTACTTTAAGGAAATTGGCCAGTGCTATGAGGTTGTCTTTTCTGAGGGAATTAAATGTGTCCTGATCAAGGTCATCCATAAATTCGTCTGGCTTGAATTCCGCCATGATTGAATTTCGCTGAGTTCACAGTATACAGTAGTTTTGAAAAGGTAGGCAAAATGTTGTCAAACGGCTCAAAATATTCGTCTCCCGGACGAGCCCCCATTTGTTACGTGCAGAGAAAACGAACAAAAGGGTGAACTCAGCAGTTAACGTTTAAACAAAATTTATTACGAAAATAAAACTAATTGCTAAGTCAGGGATAGAGTACAAGCTTTAAAGTGTACAGACTACTTATCTCAGCTGGGACGGCAAAGCTCCAGTCTCAGAGTTGTAACAGTCAGTCGGATGAATGAACAGTCCTTTGGCTTGCAGGCTTGAAGCTGCACAAAGTCCACAGTATAAATCCAGCGTTGACAGTGAAGGTCTTGAAAGTCTTGAGAATGACTACTGCTGGAGTTTAGTAACACACAAGAGACACGATCCCAAAAGTCTGACTGGAAGCTGTGCACGTCCCTTTTATAAAGCATATAAGAACAATCTAGAACTTTTATTGACATGCTAATTACTGTTCTAAAATTATCTCCCTTACACAACTAATCAACTTTCCAGAACATTCCAAACATGACTAATTGAATTCAAGGTTGTGAGGTCATCAAGGGCAGTGACCTTGAGAATGTTCTAGACTAATTGAACTCAGGTCATGATGAGTGTGGGGGAAATGACCTACATAACAAGATGTATATGTCGTCGTAACTATGTCGCCCACTTGTCTAGAATTCGACAAACAGGCAATTAAACGAATACGAGAGTGGGGAAGACTAACTCTATACTTCGACATGCGTCGTTTGCTTTTTACCTGCCACCACAGGTTAGTAGGCTATAGTACATTCACTTCACGGTTTCGATGGGCAACGACTGATTCACCTGATTTGCATTTAACGAGCATTACTTTTGGCAATAATGGAGGGTTATACCGCTTGTCATAGGGATATAAAGCTTTCATTTGTCAGTTTCCATAGCAATTGCGCATTCAAGGTGGTAGTCTGAACGGTTATTGTCTTTGCGTAGATAAATTATTTGCTACAAGTATGAAAATTATGAATAGCTGGAGCACCAATACACGAGGTGTTAGGGAATATGAGTAAAATCGATGTTTCGACATTTTTCATGTTTCGTCGTTACTATTACAGAAAGAGGAGATGGGTGTCAGGTTATACCCTTTCTGTAGAGATCATACTTCGTGCACAAGATATGGCGAAGGATTTCATTTAGATTCCACGAGAACGTCAGAGAAGGCTGACTAAAGTCATATAGTCTTTCGTGATAATTTTATGTTGTATGTATGTGGTTTACTTGATGTGGGAGGGCCGTTTCGATAGCTTTTCTATCATGCTTATTAACACTAATAAAAATACATTCAACGTGAGGCCTGAAGTAGAGTGTCAAACACCGATAATAATAGCAAACAAACTGAGTTGATATGTTTGAATGGCATACAGCCATATTTCATTGGTCGCATGTATGGCAAGTTTCCAAAGTCCTGGAAACCAGCTAGAATCCCTTGTGTATCTTTGTATCGGAAACCTTTAAATTTTGTAAACAGCAAAAGGTATTTAGGATATGTTATGTCTTCCTCCAGTGACGATGATGTGGAAATGCAAGGCAGCTCCGATGTTTGTACGTCAGAACCAACTTCATTGTTCGCAATTTTGGCAGATGTTCTCAGAAAGTGAAGTGCACTCTTTTTAAATTTTTTTACACAGTATTTACTGTTAAAATGTTTGGTGTAAATATAGTGTTAAACAAATGTCGACATTGAAGATGGCCTATAATAATACGATGCAGTTAGTTTTTGATCTTAAACGTAATGTTAGTATGAGTCATAATTTTGCTATTAGAAATATTTTGAATTTTACATCATTGCATCGTAGGATGTTATTTGCATTTTGTCAACGTCTGTTGGCCAGCAGAAATACTGTTATTTACAGCTGTGTACACTCCGACTCTTATTTTCATTCCACCTTTTGGAAACACAGTCGGAGTATTCTCTATTAGGGATTTTTATTCACCATTTTTTGATCTTTTTAAATATTTTAATGTAGTTTTTTGAGTGTATATCTTCTTAAATATTTTAATGTAGTTTTTTTAGTGTATATTTTTATTGTATGGGTCATCGACCTGAAATAAAGGATAATAATAATAATAATAATATCTCTGCCGCCGGAGCACAAGGTGTTTCCAATGGACGCGTATTAAAAGTCGTTACATGTAAAATACTCACTGTGCGTTTTATGCTTTGCGAACCACTAAATACAGTCGAGCCACTCCAGAAATGGGATTGTATATAACGAATACAGTGAATTAACACCCAAAGAAATTGAGAATAATACTGTTTTGGTTTCATTTCCCTTCAAAGGTTACATGTTCCTCCTATTCTCGTCGTTAAAACAACACCTCTATGTGGTGTGAATAACGTGTTTAGGTCCAAAATTTGATTTGATGTTGACGATACATTACACCTATATCAGTATGTGAATGGTTCTATAGATGAGATAATAAGTTTTGGATATTAGACCTCTCTATGTCCTGTTTAATGGACAAAAGTAAAACGCTATGTTGGCACTGAACGAGTGCACGGTGACGAAATAACTAAAAAAATATCCTGTAAATGGATAAACAGGTACAAAGGGCAAAGCGGGGGAAACATGTGATCTCCATTGTGCTGGTTAACTGCCATTCGCCCGCCGCTGTTTTCAATTAAAAAAAGAGCTGAATCGTGACATGTGTTCAAACTTCCTCAAGTTTCACTTTGTATTTGTCGTGCTCGGGCGTACTGTGAGATCATTCTGCTATATTTTGCTATCACACAACCATCAACGTTACCGAGTTGTTTTTGAAATTCATATACTAGTATTCACCTTATTCAATTAAGAGTTCAATGAGTCTGGTGGATACTTCCAATATTTTCATACGGGACTGTGCCGCCAGAATTGAAAACGTCTACCGATGTACATTCAGTACATAAAAAAAAAAACTGCCCCACTGTTAAAGATTTTGATGACGAAATATAGGGTATATTTATCGACGTATATCTACTGCATGTGCAGGTTTCCTTCAAGTGATTGGGAATATTCTTTTGTTATCTACTAAGACTCATACCAAGGTTTATCCAGACAAAAAGTCAACCTGTAACCATGTTTAGGATTTTTTTCGCCCAAACGTCATCCATTCGAGCGCCACACAACTGTACATCTTTCTGTGGAAGTACTCCCTCACCCCCACCCCTTCCCCCGGACATGGCAAAGTTTACAAATGGCACTGTGCCACTGCCTGTACTAGAATTTAGTCTGCTATTAATAGTTTGCTTAACGTTCGCTGTCTGATCTCCATTCTCATCCTAAAAGAGAGACAGGCGATGGATTGTGACAGGATCCGAATTTACACAGTCCCTCCCCCACCTCGTTTACACAGACAGACAGACAGACAAAGAGACAGACAGACACACATACACACGGGCAGACAGACGGTCTGTCTGACATCGCTATGACATTAGCTCACGTGTGTGAACACGTGAGCTAAAAACGACAATGCAGGAAAACTAGTAAAGCACGGAGTCTGAAGCACACGGTGAAAGGTGGAAGCAGAACCGAATAGGTCAATGTTTGGACGAGCTTTCAAAAACGTCATTTGCAGAGGTTAGTAGATTAATTCTAGAGGCGCTAACGCGGAAAATATTGTTATTACGTAGCTGTCCGCTTGGTACATTAAAGATACTTAGTACGAAATGGACGGACAGTTATAGTGTGCATTGGCCACCTTATAAAAAAGTAGCATCTAAAAATGTACGCCTCCTCACCAGTGGGGTATAGAGAATTGTAATCTGCTGAGCTATATTGCACATTTTTATTTAAAACAAAGAAATTTATTAAATTTTTGCTACACACGTTGGATTTTATCAATTTGTGTTACTTGCCATGGAGACCATACCGTGGCCGAAAACGACACAGACCCTCTTCAGTTTGTAATTGCGTCGTTCTGTTTGACCTGCGTCGTTCTGTTTTGACCTGCGCTCTTCAGTTTGTAATTGCGTCGTTCTGTTTGAGCTGCGTCGTTCTGTTTTGACCTGCGCTCTTCAGTTTGTAATAGGCCAAACCCGGAATTCGAATCGACCACGGTACAAACAAAGCCATGTGCGCAAACGCGCATAGACGTACGTGTATTTCCATACGCGTTCAGTACACATGTGGGTTTGTTTGTACCGGCATCACGTGATTCTTTGGGCGTACTGAGTCTGTAGAACGCATCGCGTCCTTTTTATTCCGGAGTAGAACCATTGCGGCGTTCTGTCGTTCTGTTTTGACCTGCGCTCTTCAGTTTGTAATTGCGGCGTTCTGTTTGAGCTGCGTCGTTCTGTTTTGACCTGCGCTCTTCAGTTTGTAATTGCGTCGTTCTGTTTGAGCTGCGTCGTTCTGTTTGAACTGCATCGTTCTGTTTGATCTGTGCTCTTCAGTTTGTTTTCAGCATAACACGGAAGTACTGGAGTAAACATTTTGTAACAAACATTGAACGGTCACTTGGAGAATACCATTGCAACTTGGCATGGGTGCCCGTGGAGTCATAGGTAGTAGAGGGAGAGCAACTCCACACATCGTTCACATATTGGTTGTTTGCGTTTAATGTGTGGTGGTGTGTATTTTTTGTTTCACTGTCTTGTGTACAGAACAGAATAGGTACGGCGAGACAGCTGAATATGAATGTCAGTGCAGTCTGTACCACAGGGCCTCATAAGTGCCTATTAGTATTTAAGTCAATATTACAGCGTTTTTCTTTCTTTTTCAATGTTACAAATAATCCAGCTGAAGAGCACAACACTTGTGTAGCTGTCTTTTGTGTAGCGTGTATTGGCATGTATAGTGCGTCCTCGTAAATGTGACCTTTAGTTCCGTGACCTCTAGGCCCGGCTCTAGCCATGCCTACTTCCTGCCCTGCCCTCGCTATGCTTACTGTACTAAAATATATACAGTAAACACAGCGACGTCTGTACACGTGGCCAGAAGGCATGGCCAGAGGAATTGGCTAGAGGTCACGGAACTAAAGGTCGTATTTACATATGATCACATTCCCCATTGAGGGCGCACTATACATGCCAATACAAGCTACACAAAAGACAGCTACACAAATGTTGTGCTCTTCAGCTTTATTTGTAACATTGAAAAAGAAAGAAAAACGCTGTAATATTGACTTAAATAGGCACTTATGAGCCCCTGTGTCTGTACAATGGCAGAATAGGTACGGCGAGACAGCTGAATATGAATGTCAGTGCAGTCTGTACTCCAGAGTTGAGACATTGCTTACGACACTAACGCTATGTTTCGAAAGTTTGCCAGACTTTCTTTGTCAATCGCCTCAAGTCAGGTTCAGTGGATAAATTTCGTGGTATAATAGTAGATTGTACGTATTCCTATGTTGTCCCACTGAAGGTTTGTTCTTTCATTCTGGAAGCTAGGATGTCTAACTTTGTTTTATTGTGTTAAAGGTTGTGTTCGTATTGTGTTTACTAGACTGATATATATATATATATATATATATATATATATATATATATATATATATAATTTACAAACAAGAGAAAAAGGTACGAAAAAGACAACGGAAACAGAACACTGACAAAAGATAAAGTATAGGACCCGCTGGCATATTCTGGTAATGTACTTTGAATCATATATATATATATATATATATATATATATATATATATATATATATATATATATATATATATATATATATATATATATATATATATATATATAATTTACAAACAAGAGAAAAAGGTACGAAAAAGACAACGGAAACAGAACACAGACAAAAGACAAAGAACAAGGATAGCACTTACAAAAAAAAGACATTCTCAATCTATGATTCAAAGTACATTACCAGAATATGCCAGCGGGTCCTATACTTTTCAGTTGTGCTCTTTTTGTAGGAAATGTTTCTCTCAACTTTGTGCTTTTGTTTGACCTCCGTTATAAATAAATAGAACGGAAGAATTTTCTTTTTTGTCCACACTTTTAGACAAGAACTATTCCCTAAGATAATGTGCACAGTAACAACATGTTTTTATGTAATTTAAATAGCAGGGAGAGAGGTTATGCCTCCACTGTTAGCCTTGGATGAGGCTACCTCGAGGTCGTCATCATCACTTGCCACACGTGGTAGAGCAGACAGTTTACATCCTGAGCATTTTTGAGCAATTTTATAAGAAGGAAAGTGAGGGCAACTTCACACATCGTTTCTACCTTTGTTAAATGATGCGGTACATTGAGTCGATTAATGTGTGTATATACAATCTCTCTTTCTACCTAATCATAGTGCGTCACTCTTTTCCTTATTGATCTTCTGGCCGGGGATGTTGCCGAATGAGTCAACTATTCTGAGAAATTCTTCGGCAGATTTCACATCTGATAACATTCGAGTGGTGTCATCTGCATATTGTGCAATTTTAACTCATTTTGTTCGATTTGAATGCCCTTAATTGTTTTATTGTGATGAATGGCGATGGACAAAATTTCTAAACTAAAAACAAGTAAGGTGAAAGAGTATCACCTTGTCTTGAACCGCTGCTAACTTAAAATTAACCAGAGGTGACACCATTATTAATGACTAGAAATATCGCAGTATAAAACTTTGACCCATAGAATAAAAGATTCACCAAAATTAAATTTCCTTAAAGCAAAGTAAAGGAAAGGCCACTCGATAGAGTCAAATGCCTTGGCAAAATCAATACAAAGTAGAATACCAGGAATATCGTTTTCTTTTGTAAAGTGTATTGAGTCTAAAATCTTGCAAACAGCGTCACCGATGTAGCGACCTTTCACATATTAACCAGCTTGATTGGGTAAATTATTTCCGATAAAACTTTGAAATTCGAATTAAAAGGGCCTTGGTAACAATTTTTATAATAAAAGTTTAAAAGAGAAATAGGTCCCCAACGTTTCAGCTACAGACGATCTTTTTCTTTTTTATCAATCAAAGTAATGGTTGCTTGTCTTTGGGAAACTGACACTGACAACTCTCCATATGGACGGTGTACATATAGTTGAAACTCAGTACAATTAAATTACCATACAAGGGCCAGAAACGCCATTCCCCGGGCTTTTATTACTGGACATGTTTTTCGAAGCTTGGTAGCACTCTTCGAGACTCAAATAACCCTCACAAATATTTGTTCTGTAATTCTGACAGTAAAGGAATATGCAAATCGCCAGTGAACTCTTCTGGTTTTTCTTCAGGAAAACAATGTGTAGTCTGGTATAAATTTCGATAAAATTCTTCCTGCGTGTTTAAAATTTCATTTAAATCTGTAGATGCTTGAAGTTTACGAATGTGATTTTTGTAATGATTTCTCTTTTCAAGCTTCAAAAAATAAGTATTGCTTTTTTCACCAAGCTCATGTCATCTTACTCTAGCACGTTGAATAATACCTTGTGTTTTGACTTCGTAAATATCATCTAAAGCTTTCTGAACTTCATCAATGTCTTTTCATGTTTTTTTATTTCACTTTCGTGATTTCGAGGTCCTTTTTTGTTGCTCCAGCTTTTTTTCCTTGTGTCTTTGACACTTAGCCCGTTTTTGCTGTATTTTATACAAAAGTCCATGATTTTATACTATTTAAGCCTTGGATCAAGAACGTCAGTGAAATCTTGTCCAAATATTTTTTTCATGCTGCAAACCTTCGAGCAACAAATAATCGCATACAGAAGGAACAGAAGTATGCGATACACTTACAAATGCCAGACTTCACAAAAGATACAATAGCTTGCACTCCGATTCACATGAGCATACACAAACACAACAAGACCAAACCGTAGACATAGCTTCCGTAATTGAACAACAAACTTCAGTGGAACAACATATTAACACATAAAATCAATCAATCATTCAACATGTCTCACCAATCAAAAATGAATTTTAAGTGACTGATGAAGAAAACTCTGTTTTCGAAACGTAGCTTCAAAGGATCGCAGTGTAACGCTAGTCTCTCCGCTCCAATGTGGGTTAACAGCAAGACACGTAAATTACGGGTACGTCTCGCCATGGCTAATCAACCCTTTACATAAAACAGCTAAACATTATATACACACACATAGAATCATACACAAAACCCAAAGAATTCACATATGAACAATATGAGGAGTTGCTTTCCCTTTATTACATTCGCCATGGCTAACCAATACTCACATAAAACAATCAAACATGATACACACTCACAATATACACAATATCATACACAAAATGCAAACAACTCAGATATGAACGATGTGTGGAGTTGCTTTCCCTTTATTACAACAAAACAAACTGAAGAGCGACGATCAAACAGAACGACGCAGCTCAAACAGAACACCGCAATGGTTCTACTCCGGAATAAAAAGGACGCGATGCGTTCTACAGACTCAGTACGCCCAAATAATCACGTGATGCCGGTACAAACAAACCCACATGTGTACTGAACGCGTATGGAAATACACGTACGTCTGTGCGCGTTTGCGCACATGGCTTTGTTTGTACCGTGGTCGATTCGAATTCCGGTTTGGCCTATTACAAACTGAAGAGCGCAGTCAAAACAGAACGACGCAGGTCAAACAGAACGACGCAATTACAAACTGAAGAGCGCAGGTCAAAACAGAACGACGCAGGTCAAACAGAACGACGCAATTACAAACTGAAGAGCGCAGGTCAAAACAGAACGACGCAGCTCTAACAGAACGACGCAATTACAAACTGAAGAGGGTCTGTGTCGTTTTCGGCCACGGTACATATAACACTACAGTATTCCAGATGATTTCTCACGTGACTCACATACAAAGACCTTAGTGTTGAGATTTTTGAAGAAAATGCGCAGGTACGCTGAATGAAACCAATCATTCTGAAAGCTTTTCTGTCAATATTCTCAAGATGAGCATTAAAACAAATCTGTGAAGTAAGAAGAATACCAAGATCTTTACCACTATGGACACAGGATAGTGGCCCATCAATTGCAGGTGATCGGTTTTGTAAGTAAATGTAATGATATTGCACTTCCCGATATTAAGCACAGGCGGCCCAGTTTTTCTCACTGTTTTCTCTACCATTTTCTCTCCTTTTCTTCATGCTCTGACTGATCGGAGTAAATAAAATAAATGGTTATAAATGGTTATATAACCTAACCTAGCCTCTGTGACTCTATATTTATTTTACACCCCATTACAAGGACGTATATCTCTCATACACACATGTTGTAATTTATTAGTCAACACAATTAATTATGCTAATCCGTGGATTTATCAGGGATTTTACGGGTTGGTCAACAGCGCAAAAGATAGGAAAGGTTACTAAAATTGCCATCTCTATCTTTGCAATGTTGACCAACCCTTGATAAGTCCACAGATAAGCATAATTAGTTGTGTTGACTAATTAATTACAAGATGTGTATATGAGAGATAAACGTCCTTGTAATGGGGTGCAAAATAAATAAAGAGTCAAGAGGCTTTAGGTTAGGCTATATAGTCATTTATTTTATTTACTACGATCAGTCAGAGCATGAAGAAAAGGAGAGGGACTGACAGTGACAGAGAAAACTGAGAAAACTCAATAATAAGTTTATTAATAGTGATTGGGCCGCCTGTGTATTAAGCTGTAATTTCCGCATGTTACACCATTTGTAAACATTATTAATTCCTTCTTGAAGGATAATACAATCACGCTCATTCTAATTATGCAATACATTTTTACATCGTCAGCATACATTGAGCACAATGATGATTCATGACAATGGACAATGGCAAGTTATTGACGAACAGAATGAACAAAAGTGGCCCAATTAATGAACCTTGAGGTACACCTGACGTGACATCACATGCTGATGACATGTGACCAATAATAACTATACATGTTGTGTTCTACCTGTGTAAGCCATGACATAACATTGCCAGAGAAACCATATGCGCTCAGTTTATGTGACAGTAAAGTATGTGACACAGTGTCGAAAGCTTTACTAAAATCTGTATTCATGCTATCTTCCTGTAATTTTTATCGATAACATCTGTAATAAAATCAACATAACTTACTAAGTTGGTTTGGGTGGATCGACCTTTCATAAAGCCGTGTTGGGATTCTAAATATATTCCTGAATATGGGGAAACAGGTGGGCATAGGCTAATTTCTCAAAAACTAGGTATGAGCAACCTTTGATTTATCACCTGATTTAAAAGCTGGTGTGACATTTGCAACTTTTGAATGCTGTTGGAAGGACTCCCAAATGCAAAGACCTGTTGAAAATTATGAATAATGGAGTGGCAAGTTCAAGAGAACATGCTTTCAGAATGATGCCAGACAGAAAATCTGGCCCTACCGCGTTATTAATATCAATACTATAGCTAGTGTAAAACATCCTGATGGCTTAATGATATGTTTGAAAGTTGGTCTGTAATCCTTAGATGAAATGGCGGGAGTTCTTTCTTACTATTTTCATCGTCTGATGTAAAAACACATTGAAAAAATGCATTAAATGCATTGACAATGGCACCAGGAGTATCACCTATAGTGTGGCATGCATATACATATGCATATACACACTGCTAGGCAATGAGAGCCAGACGCGTTCGGAATTGTCTTTGATTACAGATTCAATATGAGCCATATACTAAGAAGCTTAGCTCATTTTGCTCTGAAAGAGCGGCCCTCAAATGATAAAACGAACCTTTGTGCTGAGTACTGCGTGATTGTTTGAATTGACACCACGCGTGTTCTTTATCCTTAAGTAAACAAATAAGGTCGTTGTCAAACCAAGGAGGACATTTTCTCCTACAAATATTACTTTGGCGCACTTTCACTGATTACGGAGAATAGAAAAAGTCATAGAAAAGTTGAACACATTCATCGAGTGTTGGCATACTTTAGACACCAGGGTAATGACGAGAGTGAAGGACGAAGATGTTCAAAGTCTGTTGTCTTGTAATTGTGAACTATACGATTACTCTGTTTGTGTGTGGGATTGTTTATGAAGCAGGATCTTTTGAGTTCAAGTGAGACAGAGGCGTCGGCTGTATTTCTTCAAACTTTATTACTGCAGCTACGATGAACTACTGCTACAATAACATAATATATCAATGGGTGGATGAGTGACGACCAGTTTTGTGGTGAGCGATGCGCTCTGAGTATACGCATACACATACACTATACTGCACATAAATATATACTAAAGTAAAGTGGTTGATTCTGGCTGTGATATAACCGGTTTTGGCGTGAAATCAAAAAGTGTCTTTGATTTTGATTGGTCAGAGATGAGTCACGTAAGAAAGATTTTAAACTATGTGTAAATACAGGATATTAGGAAGGAACTTAAAGGCGCCCTTCTCAATCCCAGGTTCTCGCATTAGCAAATGTGTCAACAGCCCATTAACATTTGTCATTCTTTTGTTTTCTATTGAATATTTTATCAAGTAAATAATATTATATAAGATAAATCCGATAATTGAGTGGGGGCTTTAAGAGATCTTCATTGTCAAGGAATTAAGAAGTAGCTATCTTTGTATAACGTTTCTCAACAGTTTATTCTCCCTGTTATGGTTTACATGCACATCACAAACTGCCTGGTGGGTGGATTTAACGCATGCACTCTCCCACTCAGTCAGAAGAACAGAATACAAGATCTTGGAAGTTCCCATTACAAGTGCTTTCTTCGAGACGTTGTAGCAATCCATGCTGATGGACAACACAGTAAACAAAACTATCATTGCGTGAAGAAGGTGGATGGTTAAATATGCTTGAACAAAAGCGTAATAAAATTGGACTTTACTGTGAATACCTATCATCATAATATCACAATATATGTCTTGCAATAGAAGTGAGGAGTGGAACATTTGATATCCAGGGAGGGGCGCAGAAGATTTAAATATTACGTGACCCATGCCTTACTTCGTGTACTTTATACTGTTGTAATATCTGTGTCAACAGATATAAAAGCTTCGGAAATTCTGCACTTACACATGATAGAGTAGAAGGTAAAAATATGAACAAAACTCAGACAGCTAAAATTTGACAAAGTGTTTCGATAAGAGCTTGAAAGTATGGTGGCATCTTAATTTTGTTTCCCTTTATCGTAAATCGTCATCTAGGCAATAACTTGACGACTTAAGTCAATGTGAATTTTGAATAAGACTGTTTCGAGTTTTTACTGTTATTATTATAATAGATCATTTGTGACTGTCAAACAGTCAATCACGTCGCCTTAAATTTATTTTTTGATTTTTCAAAACAAAAGTATACGCAAAAGATGTCACGTAGCGGTATACTGAAATCATCAAAATAAAACGACGTTAAATATGGCTTTGTTTGGATATGTTTCTGTTTGATAAATGAGTGGCTCCAAAGTTCATGCCAGATATTTAGATCTCCTGGAACATCGAATCGGCTTCAGTTTAAGGCTCCCTCCCAAAATTTCTATGTGAGGACACTGCAACTGCTCCAAGCGTATACATCATGTATCATACATCTGAAACACAATTTCGTACAGTTTCGATCAATGTTACATCAAAGCCATTGTTGTATTGTCAAGGTGTGGTCAAACATCGATAGCCATCAAAATTAGTTCCGTTTTCTCAAGTTTGATTAAAATGTGGACGTTCTTGTGAATTCTGTAAACGTATAGGCGTGTGAGGTTCTTTCGTGTGTCCACGCAATAAATGGGGTAGGACTACTTTCTAAGCCACGCTGACGGGAGTTCACCCATCCGGTATATGCTGGTCTGTATACATCTCTTGACTCTTTTTATCTGGTGGCATTTTTAAGACTTGCCATCACAGGTTAGTACACTTAAAACCTTATGAAGAGCACGTACTGTTCTTGGGAAGTACACCAGCCGTGACTATGTTTATCGTGATCTGCAAAATAATCGTGGTGATTTAAATAGCATGTCGCCATAGTCACCGTCAGGCGGCTTCTTTGCAGTGTGGTCAGTGTGGTAAGCGTTGAGATAGTGATTTTCACCACCGTAGCCAAAACAAGCAGACTTCTCTACGATAGTTAATGTTCCATACATCGGAAATTAATTTGCACGACTGTTAGTAACAGGGATATTAAGGTGGGCTAAATTTTATACGGGTGTATGTAACATATCTGGGATTGATATCTGATCGAAATCGTAGATGTAACTTTTATATATGTAACTGTATATTACTTTTATCTGGTATGTCGACACGCTGGTGCTTAATATATTCAGATACAGAGTTTCGCACCGTGACTGCATGCGATTATCGACCGGTGCATGGCTTATGAACGTTATTCGTTTGGCTATGGCTTTTAAGTGTATCAAAATAATTTGGCAAAGCAGGGGATATTGCTGTGTCGCTGGATAATATGATGCACTATTGTTCAAGTCGATGCTGAAAAATGGTCTTCTCTTGAATGTATTTCGGTTAACACCTACACTTGAAGAAAGTGTATCCTATGTCTCACTAACAAAGGTATGTCTTTGTCATTTAACATATTTATTGCCATGCAGATGTTTTGCTGGATTGATATTGTCGTGATTCAAATAAACACTGTATTTATGATAGCATTTTCAATTTCCGGTCTCACACAGTATCGCGAGATTATATATATATATATATATATATATATATATATATATATATATATATATATATATATATATATATATATATATCATATATATGTCCTGTTGACTGCATGAATTCTAAAAGTTTATACTGGCCTGCTAGCCTTGGATGGGAGGTCAAATGTTCTTTTGACCTGCCACCTAAGGCTAGTAGGTTAGTATTGCTCTTAGACTTATGTGCAGTCAACAGGAAACCCGGTCTCGAATTGGCGTCCACTGCACTGAATTTAAATCTTTCGTAGTTTTACTCGTGACAATAATGGCAATAATGGAGGTTTACAGTGCTTGTCATAGTGGTGAAAAGTTTTCAATTGTCAGTCTCCATAACAATTTCGGATTATAGTTGATAGTTGAGTGCTACAAGTATGAGAATATTATGAATAGCTAGAGCACCAACACTCGAGGTGTCAGGGAATGTCAGAGTAAAATCGATTTTTCACAACATTTTTTCATGCTTCGTCATCGCTATTACAGAAGGAGGAGGTGGATGTCAGGTCATACCCCTTCCGTAGAGATCATAGTTCGTGTACAAGATACGTCGAAGGAGTTTAAATTAGATTTAACGAGTTCTTGTATCACTTCAAAAGGAAAGGAGAACGTCAGAGAAGGCTGACTGAAGTTGTATACTTTTAGTGATACTTTAATAGGTTGTATGTATGTGGTTTACTTAATTTTGGAGGGCCGTTTTAATAGCATTCTGCCAAGCTTATCAATGAAAATACAGTCAACATGCATCTGTCTTTAAAAGGCCAGAAGCAGAATACCAAACACCGATAATACAAGCAAACAAACTGAGTTGATATGTTTGAATGGCATACAGCCATTTCATTGGTCACATTATCTCTGCCGCCGGAGCGACCAAGGTGCTTCCATCAACGCGTATTGAAAGTTGTTAAATTACTCACTGGGCGTTTTTCAGTTAGGCTTTGCGAACCAGCAATCCCGTCTAGCCACTCGAGAAATGGGATTGTATATAACGCATACAGTGAATTAACACCTAAAGAAATAGAGAATAATATTGTTTTGGTTTCATTTCCCTTCAATGGTTACATGTTCCTCTTATTCTCGCCATTAAAACAACACCCCTCTGCGGTGTTAATAACGTATTTAGGTCCAAAATTTGATTTTATGTTGACCAGTGGACAACACTGTTACACCTATATCAGTATCTGTATGGCGTCTATAGCTCAGACAATAAGTTTTGGATATTAGACCTCTCTACAGCATGGATAAAAGCAAAATGGAAAATTGGCACAGGACGAATGCACGGAGACGAAATAACTCAAAAATATCCTGTAAATGGATAAACAGGTACAAAGGGCAAAGCGGGGGAAACATGTGATCTCCATTGTGCTGGTTAACTGCCATTCGCCCGCCACTGTTTTCAATAAAAAGAAAGAACTGAATCGTGTGTTCAAACTTCCTTTCATTTTGTATTTGTCGTGCTCGGGCGTACGTGGGCATTACTGTGAGATCATTCTGCTATATTTTGCTATAACACAACCATCAATGTTACCGAGGTTTTTTTTTAAAATTCATATACTAGTGTTCACCTTATTTAAGAGTTCTATAAGTCTTAAGTTGGTGGATATTTCCAATATTTTCATACGGGGCTATGACACCAGAATTGATAACATCTACCGATGTACATTCAAAATACTACTCCACTGTTAGATATTTTGATGACGAAGGGTATATTTATCTACGTATATCTTCTGCATGTGAAGGTTTCCTAAAGTAATTGGGACATGTTCTTTTGTTATCAACTCATATTAAGGTTAAGCCAGACGAAAAGTCAACCTGTTACCATATTCAGGAGTTTTTTTGCCCAAAAGTTACCTATTCGAGTGCCACATAACCGCACACCTTTCTGTAGAAGTACGCCCTCCCCCGGGAATTAAAGTCCACCGACGAGGAAAACTCTACAAGTGCGACTGCCGAGGACCGTGCTTTAATGTAGTCCGCTATGGTTTGTTCGTTACGCTCAGTTCGTGAGCTTCATTTTCACCCTAGATTCACCTGGTACGGTCCTTTAAACATAGACCTGAAGCAAGACTTCGGAGTCTTTGTAGTGACGTGTTTTACGGGAGGGTCCCTGCCCGTATAATAAACCACATGACTACTAGCGAAAATTGACATGCCGCCGGAACCCTCGATAAGCATAGGACTTTGAGTAATCAAAGCGGGACATCAGTTGAAAGGTCTTTACCCGACAGCGTCAGCGTCAGTGTACTTTGTATCCTGCCATCAGGGGACAGTATACTATTCCATTCTAGTCTATCACGATTCCCCAACGCCCCGTTTAATTCAGACGACTTGTGTGAATTTCATGTATCATCATTCCCTTTTTAATCGGAAATGCGTAGTCACCAAAACCGGGGACAGCGAGAGACTTGACGTTATAGTGATCAGTAACTCAATTTGAATATCGAAGAAGTAATTTTTCTTAGCATTTGATCAATATATTCCGAGTATTTGCGCAAAAAATTAATGTTTCAATTTCAAATTTGTTTGATTTGCTGCTGACATAATACATGTAAAGTAAAAAAGGATACACCACTTGATATCCTGGTTACAGGTTACGACATTTTTAACATCATGTGGTCCAAATCTTTCTTTTGGTACTCACTTTAGTATGTCTGCGTAAAGAGTTAGTGCATGCATAAACTGCCAACTCAGCCTGAAAATGTATGAAGTTTTCCGATCACAGCTTTTTAAACACCAGGGCCATTGTAATTTCGTTGTCTTCTAGTTAAAAATTCACCTCATAAACAAGTGGGTTGCTCCGTACGATAACGATGTTTTTCCAAATGTCTACAGTACGCATGTACTTCTCAGAGTGAAGAGAAGTTTTAATTTGTATGCATTTAAGGTCGGTGCATCTGTTACTGTACGTATGAGATGCCCAATGTGTAATAATTAGTTTACACATTAAAAACGTTTTTTACAGGTGTGCAGTGAGATAAGATGGGTTGAGTATGCACATATGCATGTAAATACAAATGCGTGGCTGTACAAGAATGTATGTAGCCATAATTTCAAATGTGCGTTCGGTACGCCTACGAATAGAAGAAAAAATTCGCACGCGTACATAATAACATTCTCCAGACTGTTTTCATTCGTCTTTGTACGCCAACGATTTACTGTATATTGTGTGTGATATAGTTCACTACTTTAATGTTATAACAACTTGTGAATGGATGTTAAGCTTATCTTTTTTCTGTTGGCCAATTATATGTATGTATGTATGTATGTATGTATGTATGTATGTATGTATGTATGTATGCCTCGAAAAAACCCTAAAGGAAACTTACAATCGTTCTCTCATCAAAACAAGAATAAAAATCAGGGGTCACTGGGCAAAGTGCGCACGTGGTACCAGAGAAACAGACTGCAAAACATTAACCGATGTTAAAATTCAAAATGACTGCAATCCTGGTGTTAACTCTATGGGGAAAATAAAAATTTTCGACTTTCAAAAAACTCAGTAAGCCGGTGAAAATTTTTCCTACACCAAGAGCTTTAAAATGAGTCCCAGCAAATGGTAGATAGACAAAGGAATGTTAAATTTTGAGAGTCCCAACATATGTCCCTGAGGCGCATTCTACCTTAAATGTTTGCACTAATTATTTTTCATTTAGCATTCCCATAGAATGTCCAGCCAACAAGCGCCCGGGGGATATACATAGTCACTATCCCCAAATATATAATACATCTGAAACAAAATTTCTTACTTTTTCGATCAGGTACTCAATGTTACAAGCCATGATTGTTTTTTATTGTCACCGTTTGGTCAAAATTGATAACCCTTAATGTAGTTCCGTGTTTTACGTTTGATTAAAATGTGGGTCTTGTTGTGAATTCTGTGAGCGTAGCGGGTAGGTCTATAACGTTTTTTACATTAAATGAAGTGAGCTTATGACTACTTTCTAAGTCACGCTGATGGGAGTTCACCCGTCCGGTATGTGCTAGTCTCGATTGTCTCGCTTGACTCTCGATACACATGTCTGACATTCTCTAAGACTTGCCATCACAGGTTAGTGCTAGTAAAATTTTAAGAAGAGCACGTAAAGTTCTAGGGAAGTACACCAGCCGTTATTATGTTTGTCATGCTCTACTAAAAATACTGATTAAATAGTATACCGCCAGAGCCACCATCAGGTAGCTACTGTGCAGTGTAATTAACGTTGAGATCCACGTAGCCCACTACGATAGCTACCTATGTACATTTAATTTGTACGACTTTTAGGTTAGGTAACAGGGATTTTTAGGGTGACCAAACATTATACAAGCGCATGTAGGCAAAATATATCTGGCATTGTAATCTGATTGAAATCGTAAGAATTCTATGTAGGCCTAAGTCTTCTTGAGTTTGCGGGTTATCGACCGGTGGTTAGTCTATAGCATTCCTAAAGTCCATTGTATGTCGACACTGCACCGCGAGGTCGAAGTGCGCAAAGCATGCAAACTCAGCGATTGGGTGACGTGACAGAGACTGTACTGTCTACGTGGTGTCAGTAAATGTTTCTTGTTGGCATGGCAACATCAGTGTAAACACGCAAAATGGCCGCTGCCTGTTTCCAACCCTACCATGATCACAGGGACGCGTTATCTTTCGAATGACGAATGTTGGTACTATGAGTACCCATTTTCGAACATTTTGACTCGATCTTTTACAACATTTTTTTCCGTGTTTGCTTGTTCACAATAACATATCAATTATTAATGAATATTTATATTTCCGTCTGATTATAAAAATAGTATTTTCAAGATTAAGTGCTTTGCCACTGTTCCTATATAAAACACCAAGGGTGGACACAAACCGGACACCTGAAAGAAAACTGCTCTGTACGTCAATCATTTCAAATGGAAACTGTCATTGGACAGGTGGCGCGTGGTTCATCGGAACGCGTACGGTCTGTACGTTACCATGTACGACTCGCGCTCGAACCTTAGTAAAAATCACTGAAATATGAAAAAAATGACCCAAAAGATATTCCACACTTCACATATTGTTAGACAGGCACTAGGTTTAATTAGTTGTACGCATATGTCTTACTTTAATGCCATGAAACAGTCGAAAACTGCGAGATCCATACTTCCGGGTTGAAACACTGGGACGTCGTTTGCAATGTTTATAGTTGCACACAATACGTCATAGGAAAGCCGGCACTTCATAGCCAATCAGCACTCGAGAAATCTATTGTGACATCGCGACCTGTAATTTGCATACAGAGCAGTTTTCCCTTCGTTCAAGCAGCGAAATTACACTCCGTTTCAAATGACAAACGCACTATTTGGTAATGTTACCGGAAAAATTATTTATTTGACGTAAGAAATGGCCATAACTATTGGTTTTGTTGGCATATACCCGTTACAATGTAGATTTTCCCAAATGGTCTAGTTCGCTGTCCACCCTTGGATTTCTTATGAGTACGAGTGTGTGTACAACTATTTATAGTACCCAAATTCGCAAGAGGTTGCAGCGTGCGCATGACACAGCTGGGAAAATAACGCGTCCCTGTGACCATGATGTGAAGATCAAAGTGGGTGGATTTTAAAGTACGAAAGAGTTTTAGGATAATATATATTTTATGCACACTGTCATCGGCATCTTGTCCCGTAGGTACTTTCTCCTATGCGACTCAATTTCAGTCCAATTCATACTCATGATTGTACGGTAAGACGTAGTGAATCGCAATATTGCGAAGTTACAAAGTTTTATCGCGGTTACGCTAACCAGGCTAAGGCAACGAAAAAAACTCTATTATTTTGAATGACATCTGCTCATTTCTACATGAACATCTGTGCATGTTTATCATCAATGCATGGCGGAAATTAAATTAGAGCCCTGAAAGTTAATATTATCCCGACTCCTTCATCAAACCCAATCGGTATTAGTATGTCATCGCCCAATGTTTGATGTCTCATATTTAATAGCATTCGCTTCATTTATGAGGGCTCAGACATTATAGTCGTGACTCCATGTCGAGTGTTCTTTTCCAGGCTACACGATAAAATGTGATTGCCATACACATTAGCTGTGGAAACGCAGCTATCTGTTGGCGGGGTAGCGTGCGTCGCTATGCGGGTCACCGAAAGGTTAACTCCGCCACGGATATAACTGGCGGAGTTGACCTTTTGATGACCCGCATAGCGACGCACGCTACCCCGCCAACAGATAGCTGCGTTTCCACAGCTACATTATACGCATATGCTGAATATAAGAGTAAATCTGAGCACTAGCAAATATACTAGGTAGCACGAAGAGGGCTGTACAGAAATGTTTTGAGAACAGTGGACGGTGTCGTTCCCACTGAAATCAGGGCCTCTCAGACCATGCAAGAAAGTAAACCAATCCTTGGAAAAATCCCTCACCTGACTTGCAAGGTTTTACACTGATACGTTAACATTGGAATCAAACTTTCAAGCAACATGATTGACTCAATCCAAATATTATAATTCATAACAAAATAAATAGTACATAACACTATCCAAAATCCTCACCTTATTAGTTATTTTGAACTCTTGTTAGACGATAGACCCTGGAGCGAGTCCGGGGTCTATGGTTACACGAAGTTTTATCATTAAAAATAACACAGTATTCTCCGATCAGAATACGCGTACATCAGTGTTTTTTACGGCAACGCCGATACAGAAGAAAATATGAAGAAAAAGGAAGTTCCCCAATACTCGAAACAACAATTTTCACAAAACGATTTATTTTGTACGAAAATTTACTATTGTTGTGAAATAAGGTAAAACATTATAAACACGATCAAAAGGAGGGAAACAATTAACATGATTGAGAAAAGATCGTTACAATTGATACTTGAAATAGTAGATGGCAAAGCACTGCAAACTTTGGTATCTAAAAAACAACGATCCAGTTATTATGAAGTGGAATATGACTAGGCCTGAGAAAGCAGTCGGGAGAAGAAATTGTCTAATACTATTGATGACTACTTTATTACTATACTAATAATAGACAGTTGCTACACACACTGAAACATAACACTTCGGTGATAGACCGTGCATAGTCCAGTGACGACAAGTGTCTCTGTTGACGGTAGAAATGTCTCTGATTTGGGAAGGCAAGATTTCCCGTAGATAAAGCACTTTGGGCGGGAAAAGTGTCTATGAGTCATGAGAAAGGCATATGATGGATTAGACATATTGTCTTAGCAGATGGAATCTCTGGTTGGTAAAATAAACAGTGATAGGAAGCGGTGCCTCAAAGCTTAAATCTTAGAAGGAATGCTATCTTAGTATCTCTAGTAAGACACCACACAAATAATGACGTAATAAGAGAATATATTTCCTAACATTATGTATGTATGTATGTATGTATGTATGTATGTATGTATGTATGTATGTATGTATGTATGTATGTATGTATCTATGTATCTATGTATCTATGTATCTATGTATGTATCTATGTATCTATGTATCTATGTATGTATCTATGTATCTATGTATGTATCTGTCTGTCTGTCTGTCTGTCTATCTATCTATCTATCTGTCTATCTATCTATCTATCTATCTATCTATCTATCTATCTATCTATCTATCTATCTATCTATCTATCTATCTATCTATCTATCTATCTATCTATGTATGTATGTATCTATGTATCTATGTATGTATGTATGTATGTATGTATGTATGTATGTATGTATGTATGTATGTATGTATGTATCTATGTATGTATCTATGATCTATGTATTTTGTATGTATTTATCTATGTATGTATCTATGTATGTATGTATGTATGTATGTATGTATGTATGTATGTATGTATGTATGTATGTATGTATGTATGTATATACCGGTATGTGATTGATTTTAACTCCGTATTGCACTTCGTCATGAGGATATACATGTAGATTACGTTGAACTGAATTTGGGCTGTATCACATTGCTGAATACGGATGTTTGATGGAGCATGATGGAATCATCTGGATAAAGTCCGTGACCTTGTTGTCATCCTAGATTCCGGTGCTACCTTATCACCACAAGTGGCTAGTGTGTGTTGTGCGCATCACACGCCCTATGGAGAATAGTAAAAATCCGTAAGTTTTTGGACCAGCATTCTGCAGAAAAATTGGTTCACGCTTTCGTGACGTCCCGAATCGATTACTGTAACAGCTTACTTTTCGGTCTGCCTGATTATGAAATAAATAAATTACAGCTCATACAGAATTCTGCTGCTCGACTGGTAGCCAGGATTAGGGTGAGGGATAGGTGTCACATGACTCCTGTCCTGCAGGCTCTTCACTGGCTACCAGTGGAGCAGCGAATTCAATTCAAAATTCTTTGTCTAACATTTAAAATTATTCATTGTAATTCAGCGCCGCGCTACCTCACTGAACTAATAACTGTCAGGATGCCGATACGAGAAAACATGAGGAGCAATTCCAGTGTATCACTAATTCAGCCAAAAATTAAGACGAATAAGAGTTATGGCGATAGAGCTTTCTCAGTGTGTGCTCCTAAGCTGTGGAATAAGCTACCAGAGGCCATTCGATCAACCAACACTTTTAATAATTTTAAATCGCAGGTCAAAACTTACCTTTTTAAAACAGCTTTTTAGACTTTTTATTGACAAAATGTTTTTTAAATTTTAAATTGTTTTACCTTTGTGTATTTTATAGACTAGTGAACCAATGCATTGTATGTATTTTATTGTGTTGTGTAACTATTTTTTTTCAGATTTTAACTGTACAGCGTATAGAGATAGTGTATTCTATGTTATACGCTTTAGAAGAATAAATTATTGTACTTGGGCCTCAGCCCAAGTACATTTGTTTTCATTCCGTGGGAAAAAACTCTGTAAGGTATAACCATTTCTGGCTGAGACCAGGGAGGGCAAAATGTCTTGGCTTCATCTTTCTTGGCATAATAAATGGCGTAATGATGTTAACTGAATGGAAGTGCTGCTCTCAGCCAGTCTTGAATAAGTGAGATGTGAATATTAATGCTTCTCTATCTGAGTTTTTGCCACAAAATCTTCTGAATATAATCAAAATGTGCATCGAAATGCAACAATTAATGCATCCTCGTTTCCTAGGCGATGGCACGACCCTTGCTACACCCACTGGACGAGCCAAAGTGGGAGGGGTAATTTCAGTTTGGTCGACAAGAGGGCTCGAGACCAGAATTTAACATTTAAACTTGTAACATGTTTAATCGCTGACAAGATGTGGACTAGTGTTAATCAAAGTAAAATTGTGAAAAGGAAAGGTTTTATATCCCGGACACAATGAAAAACATTACGACTGGAAACTGTACCCCCAGTTGAGAATAGTAATGCCCACAGCGATGGAGAACACTTATCCTTGAGCTGAGAAAACCAGACCATCATTTCGAAATAGAGCTGCAGATTCGAGAAGCTCGTTCAAAATAGCTAGGTACACCCCATAAAAGGGGTGGTTTCGAGTTTTGAGGGCAAATTTCGCCTCCTTCATATAGAAATCGTACGTTTGTTTTTCCAGGAGAACACACCATTTGACACAAAATTTGCATGTAAAGGGGTCTCCAGTAAGCACGTGGTCAAATCTGGCATAAGAAACAATATGAAATGTTGGGTAAAGCCAGTCCAAAATAAACTGATTTGAACTTTTGTGTTTTGTAATTTATACCACTGCAGTAACATCACCTTTTTTTGACAACATCACACAATGTAATACGTTTTGAAACTGAATACTCCGACGTATTCTGTGTCTCCTTTGCTAAAAAATACGGTATGCCGATTACCATGTAAGGAGATGATGACGTCAAGACAGATTTGTAGTGTAGTGCATTTGGTCCTGGATGGTGCACAAAGTTTTGTCAAGGTAGCTTGTGTATTTATTTCCTAAATGGGAGAGATTAGGGTCGATCTAAACGAAGGCCGAAGAATGTTATGATACTCTAAGCGAGCTGAACTCTAACGCGAATGGTTGGATAATTTGGAGGATGTCTAGAATGATCTCGTCTCATTAAGATTATTTGGCGGACAGTATTGAATTTCAACTGCGTCACAAGTTTGCGAAATGAGTATTCCGTCGAACGGTCAACGAACGATATTTTAGAAATCTGGAGACATGGCACATCGCATTTTTATTTTAGTATTTTATATTTTACAAAAGATTTAAGAAGCAATGATTTTGTCGAAAATTCTGAAAAAAATATAGGAAGATTTGATCGCGAACGCATTTTCTAGCCCTGCGTACGATGCTGTGTGTTCCGCCACAGGTAATCGCCCCGCTCACCACAGCCCTGCAAAGACCCGTACGTAGGGTCGGTGACTTCAAATCCATTTTGGGACTTGACGTAAAAAGCCAAATTACTGCCGAAATTCAGCGTTCTTGGGCCCAAGTCGTATCCCAGCCTACCTCAGCTACTCGATCGCTTCCAAAAATGACAGTCGTTTATTCACTTCTCGTAAATAACCGTCGATGTCGGCAACTCTCTCGCTAGCCCTGCGTACGATGCTGTGTGTTAGCTGTAGCACATAGCATCATACGCAGGGCTAGGGGTCAACATGGGGTCGCAGCCATGTATGTTGCCTCAAAACTTATTTCTGTCTGCACTCAAAACTCAAAAATGTCGGATATGAACCTGAAAAATCGATGCAATTTTGTCAAACTTCGGCGAAATTTCAGCCTATAGACAAAATTTCATCTAGGTAAGGTAAATTTACTGAAATTTGATCGACAAATAATCCTGAGCTTGAACGTGACAGCTCGCCTTCTCAGGGAAGTCAAGTATCCAGCTGCCCGTACACAGTTGCCCATATGGCCAGGTTTATGAGATTGTTTTCAAGCGACGGCGGCAGACCGTACGGGGCTCTGGATATGAGCCTACCGCCGATGTAGCTGTAATAACTGTTGCGTTGTTTTTAGTGCCCACGGACGAAGTCCTGGGGGAGTTATAGGTTTGGTCATGTCAGTCCGTCCGTCCGTCCGTCCGTTCACGCAGATATCTCAGACATGCCCTGGTCAATTTCTTTCAAACTTTGCAGTACAAGAATAGTACCCAACCCGATACAGATGCACGTCGATTTGTTTCACAATGCGATCGAATTTAGCCGTGTTAGAGGACTTTTTAGTTTACACCTCCATAGACTCCCATGTATAAGGCAGTTCTCCATAGACTCCCATGTATAAGGCCAAGAAAAATAAAAATTTAATTTCTCATCGTATTCATATTCCCTAAAGGATGCATTGACACAGTTTTTAGTCCCCAAGGATAAAGTCCAGGGGGCTTATAGATTGGGTCATATCCGTCCGTGAGTCCATCAGTGAGTCCATCGGTTCACGCAGATATCTCAGACATTTTGACAAAATATCATGTGACCTTGGTGACCTTTGACCTCAAATATACATTATTGTCCATAACTAAGTAACCACAGGTGCTAAACCTTTCATATTTGGTATGATGGGACACCTTATGACGCCACATATTGTACTCCATTATTATGCGCATATCTAAATTTGAGCTAGCCAATAGAGCTAGAGGTCTGATTTTTGGTATATACGGATAAGTTAACAATATAATTTGTTTGACAAAACGTCACGTGACCTCAATGACCTTTGACCTCAAATATACATATTTGTCCACAACTCAGTAACCACAAGTGCTACATCCTTCATATTTGGTATGATAAGACACCTTATGACACCACATATTGTACCTCATTAATTATGCGCATATCTAATTTTGAGCGAGCCAATAAAGCTAGAGGTCTGATTTTTGGTATATAGGAATAACTTAGCAATACAATTATTATGACAAAATGTCACGTGACCTGAATGACCTTTGACCTCATATATATTTGTCCACAACTCAGTAACCACAAGTGCTACATCCTTCATATTTGGTATGATGGGACACCTTATGACACCACATATCGTACCTCATTAATTATGCGCATATCTAATTCTGAGCAAGCCAATAGAGCTGGATGTCCGATTTTTGGTACATAGGGATAACTGTAGGGTAGAAATCTAAATATGCCCATCTAAATATTAGACATCTACCATCGAGAACAAAAGAAATTTGCAGTAATTTGAATATTTAAGGAGTTTAAGCAATTTCCACTATAAATAAAGAACCCCTGCCTCAAACTCCACAAAAGTTGCTAGACATATTTTGCCGTTGTCATGCCATTGCTTCGTTTAATAACCAGTTAATCAAATGCCTAATTGACAGGAGGAAATTCAAGACCATATTTGAATAGTAGTACTATTGTCCTCAAAATTACTCTATCACGGCCCAAGTACTCATTGCCTTCAGCAATACTGCCTTGTTATTATTATTATTAGGCCAAAGTAATTAAAATCTTTGTTTTGCGTCCACTCTAAATGGGAAAAGGTACGCGTCAAAGCGGCTGAAAAACACACACAAGAAAATAACACAATGTAATTTGATTGCAGCAAATAAAAATTGTAACAAAATTTAGTTCAGAAAAGCTAAGCGGTCATGTCCTAAAATTTCCTATTCAAATACATTGTGTGTGTTTTTCATGAAAACTATAAAAACCTACGCGGGTGGGACGCAAAACAAAGAATTTAATTACTTTGGCCTTATTATCATCTGCGCTTTTTTGTTTGCTTTGGGAACTATCCCGGTAGTTGAGAGTTTTTTAATTTTGCTCTCTCGACTTAAGCTTAAGGTCTTTCAAATTCGTCTTTGTTGCTTAGAAGACGATTTATGGTGAGCGTTGGTCTCCTTCTTGATTTTTTCTCACGTGTTCACACACGTGAGCATATGTCGCAGCGAATGTCTGTCTGTCTGTCTGTCTGTCTGTCTGTCTGTCTGTCTGTCTGTCTGTCTGTCTGTCTGTGTACTCAATATCTCAAAAACGGCTCATTAGATCAGAATCAAATCTGGTACATAAATTTAGTATGCAAATGGCAAGAACTGATTAGTTTTTGATGGGTGTGGCTTACATACTTTTGCTCATTTGCATAATTAATGATTTTAGAAAAAACGGATATTCATTAGAAAACATTGCACACAATTTGATGAGATTTGCTACAAATGTTGATCACACAAATATATATCAGCAGTGGAAACCATTAAGGGGTGACATGAAAGATAATTGCCAATTTGCATATTTATGAACTTTCCTAATTAGGGATATATATCTGATTTGACATGATCAAAATTGACCAAACTTGCTACATGTATTGAAGATACTACGATACAATATTATTGAAAGTCATTTAGCATTTTCTCTTCAGCTAATTCCTAATTTGCATATTTGATGAACTTTGCTAATTAGGGATATATATCTGAATTGACTTGACCAAAGTTGACAAAACTTGCTACATGTATTGGAGATATTATGATACAACATTATTGAAAATCATTAAGTATTTTTACTTCAGTTAATTCCCAATTTGCATATTTAATGAACTTTCGTAATTAGGGATATATATCTGAAGTGACTGGACCAAAATTGATGAAACTTGCTATATACATTAAAGATACTATGATACAACATTATTGAAAGTCATTTAGCATTTTTCCTTCAGCCAATTCCGAATTTGCATATTTAATGAACTTTCCTATTTACGGATATATATCTGAATTAACTTGATGTAGTGGTTGAAACTTGCTGTATACATCAAAGATACTGTGATATAACATACTGAAAGTCAAAAGACATTTTTACTTCGGCCAATTCCTAATTTGCATATTAAATGAATTTTCATAATTAGGGATATGTATCTGATTGACTTGATCAAAATTGATGAAACTTGCTATGTACATTAAAGACACTATAATACATATTGTTGAAAGTCATTTAGCATTTTCTCTTCAGCCATTCCTAATTGCATATTTAATGAACTTTCCTAATTAGGGATATATATCTGAATTGACTCGACTAAAGTTGACAAAACTTGCTACATGTATTGGAGATACTATGATACAACATTATTGAAAATCATTAAGCATTTTACTTCAGCCAATTCCTAATTTACATACTTAATGAACTTTGCTAATTAGGGATATATATCTGAATTGACTAGACCAAAGTTGATGAAACTTGCTATATACATTAAAGATACTATGATACAACATTATTGAAAGTCATTAAGCATTTTTTCTTCAGCAAATTCCTAATTTGCATTTTCAATGATCTTTTCTAATTAGGGATATATACTGGGATTTACTTGATCAAAGTTGGCAAAACATGCTGTGTACATTGATGATTATACCAGGTTAAAACAATATCGAAAGTCATTTAACATTTTCATGTCAGCTAATTTATAATTTGCATATCTAATGAGCTTTCACAGTTTGGCATATATGGCTTGAAGGACTTGGCTAAAGGTAATTACACTTGCTATATAAAGTGGTGGTACAATGACAGCAGTCAAAGAAGGTATTTTATTCTAGCTAATTACATATTTGTATACTTCATGATCTTTTAGAGTTAATGGGCGGTGAATATTGTTCATTATGTTGATCACCATACTTTCAATGAAGTTGCAAACATGTGCCAAAAGTTCAAATTTACACATAACTGCAATAATAATGAAACACGTGAGCATTTTCAGTTCACATCTGGATTCTCCATTTTGGTTCTTATGACATGTAAGCCCGGACAGCACTTCTTATCGTCGTTCTGCAGAACGGACACTGTCTTAGCCGAGAAGAACACACATTACAAGTCACCAAGTGTCCACATGGTTGGAACAGCATGCATACGTCTCGATCCATGCAAATTTTACACGTCTTCTTACGTTTCAACTGTTCGAGCTCGTCAAGTATTTCTTTTTGACTATTTAAATCTGAAATAAAATTGATTTGTGCTTTAATTTCAACCAAGAAATGAAACAATTTAACGACTACCAATTAGAAGGTTCTGTTTAAAGTTCTCTTGAAATTTGACCAACCATGAATGTTGTGTTTCTTTTCGAACTTCGACCTGTAACTCAGGGTCGTCTCATATTAAAAAGCGCAGGCGCTTATCTTTATTGAGTCATGAATCGCCCAGGGTCGAGCTGGTATGACTCAAATAACCAGCATGTTTTTTTTTAACGTGGGATAGTAGCAAGCAAGATGAGCAGAATCACATTTCAATGAGGAAGCATACGTAAAAATCTATCTATCATGACTGGCATAATTTTCTTTATCCGTTATATAGGCGATCAAACCTAACAATCGTACTAACGGGTGAGACTTGGACAAGATCAAGCTTAAAAACTGCCATGTTGCTTTGATAAAGGCATAATATATGATACATTGTTCTTATCAACTCTGAAGTGACTTGGACCAGCACAGTTCACATGACTGGTCTGCTAGATGTAGAAAACCTATTTTCATTTTGCGAAGGGTGTATGTGTAACCTTCAGAGGTCGTAAGTAGTACGCATTTCAATTGGTAATATAGGATCATTCTATTCGCTTACCTGATTCGAACGGCTCGCTTTCGTAAGGATCTTGGGTTAGTGAAGGGGCTCCCCCAACGGCACCAAGTAACTGTTCGTCTTTTTCATCGCTATCATCACC
The DNA here is from genome assembly GCF_041260155.1 of Ptychodera flava. Classification (NCBI taxonomy): domain Eukaryota; kingdom Metazoa; phylum Hemichordata; class Enteropneusta; family Ptychoderidae; genus Ptychodera; species Ptychodera flava. Next base: position 24,471,574 of record NC_091946.1, read on the forward strand.
TTCATCAGATGATGATCTACCTCTCGCAGAACTTTTTTCCTCCATATCCCAGACAGCTATCAGTAAGTCGTGAGTACTTTTGAAACACTCTCCGGTTTGTTTCAACTGTTTCCTGACAACTGACTTCACCATATCTTTTCCGTAGCCCATGTCCAAAACACTTGAGCTGTGTCGGTTCTCATGAAGTCATTTACCTGTTGCATTGCTAAAAATGGAAAAACCTTATAACATTATAAATAGCTATAAATAACATACGCGTATGAACATTGTATTCATAATTTATGTGACATTATCTTGTGTATAAGCTAATGTTAAGCTGCGTATGTCAAAGACAATGGTGAAAAAAACCCAACTTACCAAGCATTTTTCCGGACATGGACCCTTTTCCACGGACATTCTGAAAAAATATGGTAATAATGTCATTAATAATTTTGAAATATGGTCAGAGGCTTTTGAGTTAACTGCGCTATTCTGGAGTCGCATTATCGATAAAATCCTCCTATATTATTAGAATGCCTATGCAATCATAGTTTGTATTTGGTCAATAATCTCACCTAAATTTGTAATAATGTTATGTATTGCTTCATGATTATCTGTTACATGTATGTGTATAGCATGGCACTTTTGTTAGATTTTTGTGAGATGTTTAACACGCGGTGAAGCGCGCTTGAGTATGTGTAAATTCACTAAACTGGCCGAGTTTGACAAGGCTCAGAACACGTGATATAGTCAATAAAGGAGTGAAACAAATTAGGTCGTCAAAGAAGTGAAATTAATTCGGTCGTAAATGTTTCATATATAATGACGTGATCGCTGTAACTTACCTTTTGTGCTGCATTTTGAGCGCAGGGTTTTGGATATTTGTCCGCCACGTATTTCATGAATGCAGAACCCCTGTTTTTTAACACGAATTGGCACTTGGGAAACCACCTTGCGTGTTCTATCCATGGTTCGTCTGTCGGTTCCCAATTCCTCAATGTACCGTCGCAATAGAAGCACCTCACGTTATCCTCGATACCTACGATGAGAGAACAAAAATCCTCATTATAAGACAAGTGTTGACATGATTTGTCGGTCACTTGATTCTTTACGGAACTCACACAATCAATGCTTAGAATCTCTAATGTTTACTTTGTATGTGACAAGAATCTGGAAATTTATGTAATATCAAAGTGTCGAGATTTTCAAGAAACTGACAGGTTTGAGCTTTTTCATTATTATGAATTGTTGCACATTGTCAAAGCACATTTTTGCCGTTTAAGCTTTCACACACATTATGAGAGGTTAGATTTTCATTGCGCGACGAATAATACTTTCTATACCAATAGATAAGAGCTCAATGCTGTCACGGCCGAAAAGTTCTTTAACTACTGCTAATTCAAATTGTATGCCAAACTATTATAATTTAATGTATTCAGTATCACTCAATAGAATCGAAAGGCTAAGTACCGTAATTTTAGTATATTCCATTAGATGTCTATATTCTTTATACCATTACAGCGTACCAGCATTGAGCAGCAGTTTGAAGTTGGCAAGGTGCTTCAAGGAAACTCGAAAATACCGAAGACCTGTGACTTCAAACACAACAAGCAAACTATGAAGAATGAAGCGGTTGAAAGCGAGAGTGGAGAAAATGAAACCATCGACACGAAACACAGAAGTCTACAAAATTACGTACACGTGGAAGCTGTTATCCCAGAAAATGGAAGCTTTTCTTTCAAAATGACTAAAAAATGAACGTGTTTAACGAATAAATTACATGTAATAAAGTCGCATGTCATGCACCTGTTACAAAATATTTGTTTACGCGAGCTTTTTAGTGTTTACTCTGGTGCAGGGCAATATCTAGATAATGCCCCCGTCAGGAGCATTATCTAGATATTGCCCTCCCGGGGATAAAATTTGCATAAAATGGATGCTATATTACACAGAATGCCCCTCTTGAACAAAGACAGTTGACGTTGTAGTGTTGTAAGAAACCGGACACAAATCATCGCGTTCACCCCACTCAAATATTCACAAATGACATACTTGAACCACGTCAAAGGACACCGGGCGCCGGGGTTACTCCCAATGTTCAGCGTCACTATAAATATTCGCCCGTCGCTCCTTAGTCTTTCCATTCAAATACATTGCAAACGTCGCATAATGTTGTACCCAATCATCAAATACGGGAAATTTAGTCACAATTATCCACAAAGTGCAGAGAGAGAATTGACATTTTACAAGTGACGCCATGGGGGAAAAACTAAAACGAAGGGGGAAGGGGGAATACGAAGGGTTACGATATTCTCTCTGTAAGTAGATAAAATTTTGATAACACTATGCAAAAATGAAATATGGTCCTGACTTTGATAAAAATACGCAAAAACAAAATAGTCGGACGTCCACATAAACTTTTTCGCTTATAAGTTTCAACGAACACGGGTCTACAATTACAGATTAGCTAATTTGCTTCTACCGACCCCCTTAATTCTGATTTAGCCCGGGGTCACTGGCTTCCAACATGGATTAGTTATATTCCCTCTCCATCAATATTACGAACGATGGTAAAATACGCACTGCCGATAGCCAGCATTTACATGATCGTCGCGGTCTTGATCGTTCGATCGCTGGTGTATTTATCTCTATGTATTGACTATAGAGGGAACGTTCACGTGATGACATAACAAGTGGAATCATTGCGCACCCTGTCTTCGACTGAATACGTTCTGATTCTGAGATCGAAGTTTTAAGTTCAAGATTCAAGATAGAAATAAAATAATTTCTAAAGCCTTTTCAAATCTAAGTTATATTTTATTTATCAGTATATTTCATCAAACTTTGAAAGTTGTGAAATTTTAATTCCGAATCTGCGTCTGAAGTTGTAGGATTGAGGTCTGAGATCTGAGGATCTGAATCTGGGGATCTGAGGATCTGGATCTGAGGATCTGAAAAGTCAACTCTACCAGACAGATTACACATGGGAATACCCTCTGTGTGCATTTGACACTGCCGTAAATTCAACTTGCTCCTGCGGTATTGCGAAGGGATTTTGTGTTGATCTTTGTGTGAGCGTAAACATTAACGGCTGATTTACTGGTACTTTCTTACACTCCTATATAATAGCTCCCAGAGACGTTTGTTGAATACTGGCCTGAGATGGCAGGTAGACTGGTGAGAATACACCATCTTTCGGCTCGGACAAATACCAATTTCGGATACCGATCTTATAAAAAACCCTCGAATATTTTACAAATCTAAAGACATTAAGAAATTTGTGCCCGTGTGTAGCTTAAATTACATACGTGAAATGTATGTTTTGAGTGTAAAATTACGAATAATTGAAAACGTTAATATATGCAAAGAAAGTAAACTACTGAAATTACATCAGCTCGAGATGAAAACTAGTCACATACCTGATGCATGGACACACAAGATAAAAAAACGTACACAACACGACAATTAATCCACAAATAGTTCATCAACATTACACTCACGATTGTGAAACAACCACAATCGTAAATTGTTTGAAAGACTAGCTTTGAAATGATGACCAAAATTATGATTAGATTGACGTCACGGTTAACATTTAGTATATTTAGTATGTGATCAAGAAATCTTATGCGAAGGCAAACATGTTGTCCCGGTTTTATGACGTCATTTCTCACTTACAGGTGTGTCATCTAAAGTTGGCATTCGTCTATGGGAGTTTGTGTTTCTACTGGTTGGCGTGTTGGGCTTTTTTCGATGAATCATATAAGGTATACGGGAAAAAAACGCTGGATGTTCTGAATAATCCTATTGTAATTTTGCCGGGGGGGGGGGGGGCAGTGTCTTGATCATGATCAAGTACGTCTTAAATTTGCTTTCTGCAAAGGTTGACAGAGACCTGAAAATTTTACTATGGTTTCCTATGAGGAAGTCGGATTCACTATTTATAGGGTATTACATCGACGTGGACCGACAATGTCAGTCGAAATCTTTTCATTGCAGACGTGTTCATGTACATGCTCCGGCGTATAACATGCGATTGTTCAGACGGCGAGTTACAAACAACCTATCTTGACAAAGTTCAAAAGGGGTTGCGACCCCTAACAGATGCAACACGATTCGGCTATTTTGTCAGTTTGGAGCGAGATAACACGTCTGTAGGTTTCGTGTTAGTCATGGACAGCCAACCTGCCGATTTGGAGGGAGTTGTATACCCGTAGATATTTTCACATACATAAATAGGCGATGATTTCACAATTTTCCCAACCCGCTCCATAAGTTTCTCCTTCTCCCAACTAGCCTGTGATGGCAGGTTAGGAGAATTCGTACATCGACCTAGACATAAACCGACTCAGGATATTGACATGATAAAATCTATAATCATTATAAATATATAACGGACATATCCACGCATTTGCTTGAAAAATATTTGATTATTTTTTAATCTTTGGTGTGAACATTCAATAACATTCAAAACCACGCACCACAACATTTTTATCCCAATTCCCCCCCCCCCCCCCACTGCGACTAAATTTGCTGGTCCGCCTCGTGATATATGCTAACTGAGAACGTTCCATCGAGTTACAAATGCATACGCCGCAATATTCAAGCACAGATGACCCCTTGTAATGTTCTTCTTGGTTTTAAAGTGGCGACCTCACATTCTTGGCTGCATGGCTCTCTATGGGAGCCCTCATGGACCTGTAGGCGCGCCTCGAGATGTCGTGACAGAGATCAGATAATATACTGCATTAAGTTTAAGAGTAAATGTAAAATTTCCTCTTAGATGTAACTTTACCGCCAACTTTTTTTCAGCAGGCATTTAGTGGACAACATTTCCCTAGCTAAGGTTTTAGTTGTAGAAATAACACAGAAATCAAAATTGAATCAGTCGGGATTGTTTGCTATGCATAGAAAATTACACATTCAGCAAACCATAAAGATTTTTTTTAGGAGCCCCCTTTCAACCTAATTATTAAGGTATTTGGCGCCTCGAAAATGAAAAAGATTGCTTAACTTTCCTCAAGCAAACTTTCAACTATTTTCTTCCAAATCAAGAATAAAAATCGGGGTCACCCTGCAAATTTTGGTACTAGTAAAACTAATTTACCAATATTAATGGATATTTGAAATTTAAAATGGCTGCCATCCCTGTGTTATGGGAATATTCCCGATTTTCAATATAAAACTAAGCTGGCGTAAACTTTATTTACTCCATTAGCTTCAAGATGAACCCCTACAAGTATTATATTATATTGTATTGTATTATATTATATCATATTATATTACATAATATAATATTATATTATATTATATTATATTATATTATATTATATTATATTATTATATTATTATATTATGATATCTTATATTATATTACATAATTATTATATTATATTATATTATTATATTATATTATATTATATTATATTATATTATATTATATTATATTATTATATTATATATTATGATATCTTATATTATATTACATAATATATATTATATTATATTATATTATATTATATTATATTATATTATATTGTATTGTATTATATTATATTATATTATGTTATATTATATTATATTATATTATATTATGCTATGTTATGTTGTTAGATTAGATTAGATTAGATTAGATTAGATTAGATTAGATTGAAAATACAGGTTTAATTAATGATGAGGTTATGCGATTTACCTAACTAAATACGTATCTTTTTTAAATCGTTTACAATTTGATGCAATAAATATCTTATTACAATACAATAACAAAATAAACTTTATTTGAACTCAGTAGCCATGATAGGTATACGCCTCTTTTTACAGGGGTTGAGCACAAAAGAAAACTTATACACAGAAGACAAAGTACAGGATAACATCAACATTACAACACAGACAGGTTTCATGTAAAAGTGTCTAAAAAGCATTGTCGATAAAATTTGTAACAAATCTGCTTAAAAACTCTGACACTTATACAACTTCTTGTAGGCAAATCGTTGTACGGGCAATTACTCGAAAAGACTGCTTTAATAATTCGGTTCCAGCAAATGGAACTTGTAGAACTTTATTACAAACAGATATTAAAGATCTTTGTGGATCGTATTTTGTTATCATATCCCGAATGTATGTAGGAGACTGGCCACAACATACCCTTGTAAACAGACACTACTAGGTTGTACTTATAGCGATGGGATAGCAGATACCTTGTAGAAGTGTAAACATTTCAATGGATGAGGTACCAATGTCACAATTCAAAATCAGTCGTATTGCCCGCTTTAAAAGACAGTTCAAGCGATCCATACCTTTTTGACTACAACAACCCCAAACACCGAGACCATAATCAAAATATGGTAAAATGAAACTGATGTAAAACTGACGCCTTGCTGAAACTGGTAAAAATGCTAAAATTCTGGCAAGAAGATATAGTTTACTCTTTATTTTTTTCACAATACTATCAACATGTGATGTTTATGATAAATGACTTTGAATCTTCAACACCAAGCAGCTTTTGCTTTCTACATTTTAATATCATTGTCACCATCTTATGATGGAACTTTGAGTTCATTTTCAATCAAAATGTATAAAATTGCAGCAAATCTAGATTGTAATAATGATTAATGTCTTTAATGGCAATAAATCATTGTTGTAATGACATGTCAAAAACAAATTTAAATGTTTCAGTCTTGTCACGCATCACGCTCACTGGCCGTCAGTTCGATCTCAACGGATATAAATGCATGATATATTAACAGATATCAGTAGCAGATATTGTTCTATAAAATAAAAAAAAATTTCTCTATCTCAAAACATCCTTCCATATCAGCTGTTCTGTGGAATCTTCCGACTTAATATCAACATGCTCTCACTTGTTTCTGATAGGATTTCATCTCACAAACTTATAATGCACATCTGTACTCCCAATAGACTCCCTATACTTGTTATGAACTACAGCCTATATTTAGTATACAGCATCGCCCTCTAGACTATCATATTCTCTAATGTCTACAGGTGAGGCTAAAATGAATAGTCACAGCTATGGCTAAAGACGAGGGGACGTTGTTTTTTTCATGGTACTACGTCACATTGTAGACACTCAGAAAAAATCAAGAGAAGAATCAGAAATCGTATCAAAAATGCAAGGAGATCGTTATTGACGATAGATTATGACAGGTGGATTCAGAGACGTATTGGAAGCCATCGATGCTGGTTTATTAAGTAAACTATAGCTTTTTGTCAGGAAAATCCGCTCCGAACTCGGCTGTACGTGCGTATAGCGGCTATTCCATTTCCCGACTTCCTATATTTCTAATGCGTGCCAAAGCGGCCATCGAAGTGTATCGAACCACAAGTGACTGTGGCTCGAGGATAACTTGCATGTTATTTTTTTGAAATACCGCGACGGTTACAACTATTCTGCATGACTATACCTTAAGTAACTTAAAGCGACAGAAGATTGTCAACTGAATGCTTCCCTAACAAATAACTGGATTAAACGACCGTAATACTAAATGAGAATATTGTGAACGAAGTTGTCATCAATGACATCGGTTGGAAAATTTATGTACTTCCGGTTTTTTTAGTTGTCTTCATTATTTTAAACACTATCGTACTGTCAAATGACCTCTTCCAGAAGCGATATTCAGAGAATCTATTCCTTGAAAAACAATTGTACGAAAATTACTAAAATTGTTCAAGATAAAGACGTGAGACTGAAATGTCGACTTCAGAAAGCAGGTAATACTACTTACTACATTCTCCCGATTACCCAATCGACTGTCGTTATCAATATTAATTTTCTTTGGTCATATTTCAATTATTTAAGGGAGAAATACTGCATGGACGGTCACTTTTGATTAGACACCATTACTCTTAAAATTAAGTTTCATAAAATACTCGATCTCAAACGTTTGGGCGAAAATTTGGAGAGCTCCATCTACCTGAACCGTCGCATAGTCAGTCTGATGTTGCTCTGAAGCGCACGCCAGGACCCCTTGAGCAACGATGGAATTTAGCATAAGCATGCTTAGCATCAACGGAAAAATCGCATATCTGCGTCGTACTGTACATAAATAAAGCAAACAAGAACGACAGATCCGGCGGACACTAGAAGCCACTCATGGTAGTGTTCGACTCATAATACGTAAATCGGAGAATCGCCGTGAAAGCTATGATCTCTATCCAACCTGATTGTAAATTGAGTCCGATCGAAAGCCTATTGGAGGTGAGTCCATTCTCGCCCGATATACAGCGTAGATCTACACGACCTGTTCGACTGTGTCATGACTTATTGGGACTAAACACTCAGCAAGATGTTTGCTGGAAACTTGTTGTCACGGTGACAAATGGGCTGCGCGAGGTCATTCAGTAAAGAAGAAATAACTACACGATAACACTCATGAATATTCATGAGCTATTTTTTCCGTTGTTGTTGTTGTTGCCAACAAGACTTCAAAGATTTCCAAACTGTGTCACACAGCTAACAAATGTTGTACTTTTGTGTCGAAGGTAGGAAAAACATGTTCGTTGGAGGGTTGCGCCACACTCCCATCAGCGTTTCTCTTTTGACGTTTAATTTCTTGCTGAACCATTCTTTTTTCCACAATGTTCGGTATTTGCAGAAGTCTACTATGCAGATACAACGTCTAAACATTGAGAAAAACAGGAAATGTTTTAATCATTCCTCATAAATACAAAGTTTTAAAATATTTTTTCAAATGTACCACCAGGGCTGCTGTGGGAGAGGTTAGTCACGGTGAGCGAAGCATTGCCGCCCTGGCTGCCGGAGCAAACGAAACTATATTGCCCGTTTTTGACTATTCATACATAGTTTGCCGTTTCGGCGTCTTTTGAATGCACTCTGTGTGCATGGTTAAGTTAACGCATGATGTGTTCAGCTGAAACAATTTGAAACAACAGTCTCGTAAATTAAATGGCATCACACAACAATGCCTGGTAGAATAAATTAGAGTAAAGATAGGTTTCGACATAAATAATCACATGCCCAAGCTATGTTTTCCTCTCTTGACAAAAATACGGAATGTATCCTGTGGCCGTTCTACGCCACGATACCCCGTGCATCGCTGTCATCAATTTGTTGCGTCTGAAACTATCTTCGATGTGCCCTTGAATGGAATGAAAACAAAAAACATGGCGACCTCATGTGTTCCGTTTTCGAAATTTGTATGTGAGGTGAAATTTTCACCAAAAAATCAATTATAATTTGGCAGCTAACAAAATACATGCAATGCACACGTTTCGAGTCCTCATGTTTTAGTTTTGTCGCCTACATTGTGGAGGTTCGTATTCGTATGCCTGGACCTGACCGCCTTAACTTCGGACGTCGTCGACGTTCCAATTTGAAGTTAAACAGGCCCGAGTACAGTACTAAAGCTGTGACCGGGCCGCACCATAGCCTTCAACTTCGTCGTGACATTAATATTTTCATACAACGTTATTTAGCGAAAAATGACAAATTCTTGGGGAATAATCGTCACGTAATGACCGTGTCACCATTACGTCATTCGTATTTCCCTTGGCTGAACGATGAAAACTATCAGGGAATGAAACATAAAAGTGAAAAAGACCAGAAGAAAAAGTGAAAGGGAGAATGTAAAGTACAAATAATTGATTCAGCACTGGAACAGCACTGGTAAGGCCGAGTGCTTTGCCGTACGATCTTTCTAATACATTTGGCAATATAAAAATACAAAACGCTCAGTACTCGCTGACATAAATGGTACACGTATACATCAGAAATGACACGAAACTAAAATAGGTACAGGGGACAATTCGGTTACTCCGGTGGCATGTTTCCATCACTATGCACCGTATCATGGCTGCCAGATGGCCACTGACAATTATACATAGTTGACGACACAGAAATAAAATTAGCTGTAAAATAACGCCCCGACTTTTTCGCCCTCTTTCTCAGTGATTTGACGGCCTCTTCATACACTCTACTCGTTGTACATCGTGTGTGTGTGACATAGAAAGTTCGGGATAATCAGTTAATTGTGTCTAACCTTACGAACCGTGCAATGTTCTAATGAATACATCAGCTCATAGCGGACATAAGCAGCTCCACTCAGTGTTTATATCTCGTGTATGTTGTTCATGTTATCGCAAGTGAGTAAAGTTTAAAGATACGCGATTTATTTTAACTGAACATTAATTGATTAGTTATTAATTTCGAAACACACTCTGTGGTGAGCAGCTCTGCTTCACTGTCAAGATATCATTTACAGTCTAGGATCTCGTCATCGTCTTTCGGCCTTCGAAGGTCGAAAGACAAGGTCGAGATGCTATAGGCTACGATATTGTAGAAGTCGTGTACATGTACTTATTCACTAGATCCAGCCGAACTTTCCTTTCGGTGTTTGAAGACTATGTATAATTGCCTGAATACATGAGTTTACGTGCCCGAAAGCTGCAAGGGCACATACACCAATGTATTCAGGCAATACTATTTTTATTACATGCCTTCCACAGTTAATGCTATATGACATTTAGTTACATGCAGGGCATTTTCAAACAATTTTACCGTTATCGACCAGCATCGAACAGATTTTAACGAAAGTCAAAATTGCAGTATGCGCATGGATATTTTACATCTAGCGTTAAGCGTCTACTTTGACGGCGAAAATGTCGAAGGGCTTCACCGGACCGGTAACCATGGAAACCGGTCAGAACATCGTTCACCCCGTCCGCTACTGAAGTCCCCGGATGTTCCTATTCAAACCAATGCACTGATTTGCACTCACATCGAGGCATGTAATAAAATATCAAAACGACAGTACGAGGCGCCAAATGTAAAAAAAAAAATTTACACAATCAAGCTTTTTTTAGAGATAGAAAAGGTGGAAAATGTATATAGAGAGAGGAATTATATATATATATTATATATATATATATATATATATATATATATATATATATATATATATATAATTATATATATATATATATATATATATATATATATATATATATATATATATATATATATATATATATACATATATATGTGTGCGTGTGTATACACACACATACAGATAAATTGCCCCACACATATGTTTGCGTATGCATACGTATACATACATATAGAAAAAAAAACGCGCACGCATATAGCGTATTCATTCATACATGTAGAATACATACATACACACATACATAATAAGTACGCACATACATACATACATACATACATACATACATACATACATACATACATACATACATACATACATACATACATACATACATACATACATACATACATACATACATACATACATCGGACTTTGATACAAGCTCGAAGATTTTACATTGAGCCTCGTTTTCGAGGCAGCTGCTGACGTTTACAGTATCTGACAGCGCTGCAAAATCTTATATATACAGCCTCGTTCTGATGAAGCTGAGCTGAGTAAATTTCTTACATATAGAACCTCGTTCTGATACAGCGATACAGCTGCAAAAAGTTTATATATATCGGGCCTCGTTCTGATGATACAACTACACACAGCAAAATTTTACATACAGTCTCGTTCTGAGGGCACAGCTATAGCTGGGAAGTTTTATACACAGACTCGGTGGGTAAATTTTACATACAAACTCGTTCTGAAGACACAGCACGCTGGGAAGTTTTATACACAGACTGGGTGGGGAAATTTTTACATACAGCTAGCTGGGAAGTTTTATACACAGACTCGGTGGGGAAATTTTACATACAGCTAGCTGGGAAGTTTTATACACAGACTCGGTGAGGAAATTTTACATACAGCTAGCTGGAAAGTTTTATACACAGACTCGGTGGGAAAATTTTACATACAGACTCGTCTTGGATTAAGTGTAATACCTAGTGATGCTTGTTCGCAGAAAGTGTGATTGAACTCTGCCCGGTATCGTATGCGGCTAGACCGTGGCAAGACGAAAGCTAATACACCCATAGTGCTGGCGCTTGTGCTATTCAAGTGCATTTGAACTTTCCGTTTTATTTTGATCTAGTAAGCTAGCCAAAACAATGATCGTGGTATTGCTATCAGGTGAGATCACCACAGATCTGGGCTGCCTGTAGCCTAGCCCTGTGTACATGTCTGTGTGTTCCCGGCGTTATACGGCTGTGGTGGAGGCCGTATAACGCCGGGAACACACAGACCTGTACGCAGGGCTACTCGTCAACCATACAACGGCGTCAACCATACAACTATCGTTCACTGAGACCGCTGCAGTCCGTCAGCTGTGCAACGAACTTTCGCGGTCTACACAGTTACGAGAATAAAGACAAAAAATTAATACTGAAATCTTAGTGCGATTAAACCCATGCACAATGATGGATGAAGATAAATTTGAGTAAAAAGACTGCAATTCTTGGTCTTGGACTTTCCTCTGGTCATTTGACACAAGGAGCATGGAGGTACACGCGAGCATGTAGCTAAGGGACTGGTCAGTTGCTTCAGCCAGGGGGGGGGGTGGATTCATGGGGTCACCCTGTTTTTGACGTTGGTGATGGGGGGTGGTCACCATGTTTTTGAAATGCCCAATAGGGGGTCAGTGTGTTTTTCAAGTTCAACAAGGGCTCATACTTGCATAAAATGCATTGTGCCAGCCACAAATTCCAGCATTGAGTTTCATTTTTCGGCGCGCCCTTCGGGCGTGTTACTTTAATAATAATAAGACATATTTTTAGAGCCCTGCCCTAGTGCAAAACTTTATATATTTGACATATATATATATTTGAGATATCTGTATGTTTAAAATTTTTCGGCGCGCCCTTGGGCGCATTTCTTTAAAATATCAAACATATTTTTCAGCATGCCCTTCATATGAAAAGCATGGCAAGTTCCTGATACTTTTCTGTTTTCTCTATGAGAATTTAGTATTAGAAAGAAACATGCACTAATATTTCAATCACATTTTCCTTACAATAGTTCTGGACATCTGCTTATGCATAAAGAGAGTTGGAATACATACAGCTCATTCAAAATACTGTACTCAAACTTTAGAATTGACACTTTTAAGTTCCTATCTTACAACTGACATGACACCAATTTCATTAAAACACAGAATGACTGATTGTTGAAAATATACCCCCAAATATATATATATATATATATATATATATATATATATATATATATATATATATATATATATATATATATATACTGAATTTATATTCCACCTTTTGTTTTACCTTTGTTTCACACAGGGGGTCACCCTGTTTTCAAAAGTTGGAATGGGGGGTTCAGATACTTTTTGACGTTGGCAAAAAATAACCACCGCCCCCTAGGCCAAAGAAAACTGACCAGTCCCTAATACAACAGTTGTGTTTACGAGAATTAGAATAGATCAGACACTCAAAACAGCAGTAAATCAGCGACGCTCAACCGACAGAGTATATGAGATTCATGGAAGACGGCATGGTGGTCGCAAGAGATCTCTTTCTACCTCCATGCCATGTTCAATGAATCTCACATACTCTATCGGCTGAGTGTCGCTGATTGACTGGTGAATTGGAATGCCTGATCATTTCTTATTCTCGTAAATACAACCAAGCACCATGCTCTGTGTACCGCCATTCTCCTTGCGTCGAATGCCCCGAGAAAGCCCAAGACCAAGAATTGCTGTCTTGTTACACAAATTTGCCTTCATCCATCATAGTGCATTGGTTTATTGCACCAAAATTTCCAAATAAAATTTTTGTCTTTATTCTCTTAACTCTGTAGACCGCAAAAGTAGGTTGCACAGCCGACTGCAGTGACCTGCAGTGAACGAGCACTGTGTGGTCGACGCCTAGCGCATGTCCTTTCTTCTACGAACAGCCCAGATCAGTGGTGATCTCTCCTGATAGCAATACCACGGTCATTGTTGTCGCTAGCACAAAATAACCCTGAAAGTTCAAATGCACTTGAAAAGCATAAGCGCTTGCACTATGCGTGTATTAGCTTTAGTCTTTCCAGAGTCTAGCCACAAAAAGGCAGCCCACGGCCGGCGGGGCTGTGCGCGGTCTTTTCCTATGTGTTGCTGTGAAGCAGCAGCCGCTACAGGCCAGCGCTGGAAAGAAAACAGGTCAGAAAAGCCAGCGCACGGCATATGGGCTAAAATAATTGCACCTAGCCTGGGTCATTCTTAGCCCTGCCATGGTACCTTCTTAGCTCCATGGCCCTGCGGACGATACTGTGTTTTCCCAGCGCGGCGCGAGAGGCCTACCTCCTCCCGTCCAGCACCTTCAAAGCCGGGAACGCACACCATCGTTTTGCGGCTGTATCGGTCAGCCAGAACAAGTTCCTATATATATATATAATTTTGCGGCTGTATCAGTAAGTTAGAGCGAGGTCCTATGTATATAAAATTTTGCAGCTCTATCAGTAAGTCAGAACGAGGTACTATGTATATAAAATTTTGCAGCTCTATCAGTAAGTCAGAACGAGGTACTATGTATATAAAATTTTGCAGCTCTATCAGTAAGTCAGAACGAGGTTCTATGTATATAAAATTTTGCAGCTCTATCAGTAAGTCAGAACGAGGTTCTATGTATATAAAATTTTGCAGCTCTATCAGTAAGTCAGAACGAGGTTCTATGTATATAAAATTTTGCAGCTCTATCAGTAAGTCAGAACGAGGTCCAGCTGTATCAGTAAGTCAGAGCGAGGTTCTATGTATTTAAAATTTTGCAGCTGTATCAGTAAGTCAGAACGAGGTCCAGCTGTATCAGTAAGTCAGAACGAGGTCCTATGTATATAAAATTTTTCGCGGCGAGGCTCGATGTAAATTTCGACCCCTGTCCAGGCTCTATAGTCTATGTATGTATGTATGTATGTATGTATGTATGTATGTATGTATGTATGTATGTATGTATGTATGTATGTATGTGTAGTGTGTGTGTTAATGCATGTTTGTGCGAAATTATGTGTGTACATGTATACGTATGATGTATGTATGAACGTATGTATGTATCTAATGTCTGAATGAATACACTCTATGCCTACGCATATGATTATGTGTATGTGTATATATATATATATATATATATATATATATATATATATATATATATGCGTGTCTGTATGTATGTATGTATGCATGTATGCATGTAAATCGGTTTTTTTTACGTTTGGCGCCTCGTACGACGGTTTTGCCAACAACTTTCTGGCGACAATTTGCCATACTACAACTGTTTCTGAAATTACGCATGAACAGACATTACATGTAATTCTTACAATCGATGGGATATATTACGGCCTTTAATTCTAATTCATGTGTTACCCATGCGTTCTCCAAAGCCTAGCCATATGAAATCTTTTGAAGCTTTATGTTCTTGTAACACTGGATGTCAAGTTTAAGCATCAAGTGTGTCCGCTGTATGCATACTTCGTCGATCTAAAGGCCAGTATGCCAAGCCGCCGTCGGACAGTATTCAGCACCTGATCTTACACAGCGACCTACTTGGGGCCAGATTGGACTTACCCTTCACGTGAGTGTCACAAAGAGTCTATTCATGATCTGCCTCTCGAATTAGCTCGTTACCAAGACTGCTTTTCGGGTGCAATTCTCCCGCCTTCAGGAGAGACTAACCATTGAGGTTTTTCAGTTTCTTGGAATCGTGAGAGGATAAGCGGGGAGTGTTCCAATTCAGTAAGGAAAGATGAATGTTATGAGCTTGAAAAGATTAATTTTTCTCAGAATTCGTAGTAGAAGGGCAGAGGCGAACAGTTTTCATTCTCCATCAATTTTTTTTTTTCAAAAAACAATGAACGACTTCTATCAAGGGGTTGTATATTTTACGGTAAATTTTTTCCACTGCTGATTGGGTTCAACTATACTTCACCAGTGACATCTTGCAATGACCTTCGTTTTGGCCGTTGATCACCAATCAGTGGTAGAAAAAAATACATCATATGGTAAAATCGTTCTGCAGGCCGCATTACCACTGCGCTTGGTCTCAAAACACGGCCGATTTCTTCAAGATGACGCGAGAAACACGTTCATCGGCGTGATTTTCGAGGAGATGGTTAAATTTGTGATCCAACTAGGTATATGGGAGTGTAGTTCTGAATGTTTGTGTGAGCGTACGGCCAGTTGACAAGCCGGATCGCGTGTTTTTTTTTTTTTTTTGAGTGATTCTGTTGCACACCTTATGAGTATTTAGGTTGCAGTGGCGGGCATATCGACTACGGGATCAATAGATCGATCCGAAAATCTATATCTACTTATAGCAGACTACCCAGCTAAGGAGCGCCTGTGGGATATATAATAATCATTACATAATTATAGCTGGCCACGGTTTCCATTACAGACCATGCAACTGGCTAATTTCAAAAGCCCAACTTGGATGGCGTCAGAACTGCATCATTGCTTAATACAACCTGAAAATCGCGGATTTTCCAGTGATTTTTTCGTGAGGTGAAGGAAACCTAAATAGCTTTGTTATGTCTACTTCAGGTCTCGTCATGCTACTTTTCATTCCACCACTCGTGACTTGAGTGTTATTCTAGCGCCCGGACTAAATTAGATGCATGAGCTGGAAGCCTGTTTAGGTTGCACGCCTTGTGTAATTATAGAAAGAGAGTGTACGTTGGGAGAGAGTTGCATTGGGTCAAATAATGATAGTTAGTGTCCCTGTATAGTGTTTCTTAGGACATCCCCATTACGTTTTGGAACATAAACACACACAATAGTTACGTTCGTTGAATTTTATCGGTCAACAACAACGACAACACGACTATTATAAACAACAACAACAACAACAACAACAACTGTGATAAAACAAGTCAGCCAGTGAGAACTTGTGTGTTTGCGTGTGATTTTCTGGAGGAAAGGGAAACTAAATGATTCAAATTATTCAACCATCCGTAAAATAATTAGTTCTCTTTTTAACTTTAACTTTTTGGGGCAGATAACTCAAAGAATTCCCGAGGCAAAGATAAGAGTACAGCTTGTCTCTGACTCAGCTACTATATAGTGTGACACGGGGCCGCATTGCAATGTTATACAATTGTTACAACCAGATGGTATACTCCCCTATACTGTCCCTTGAACACTTAGATCGACTTCACCTTTCATTCTCAGCTGGCTTTCACTGTAAAATGGGTTTGTTAGCAAATAGCGTGTCAATCCACTATTTTCGGGGTTTGTGAGGAGCAATCAGTATTAAAGTCATAGAAAACAGAGAGAAAAATCATTTGTTGCTTTCATTCTTTACTTTCCATTATAGTTTCAGACGAACTTTCACCCCATTCTAAAATATTTAAAAAAAGTTTGCAGTGCTATAGCTCAAACGCGAAAATTAAATGACATGTGCACATTGAAGTCTCTTTTTCCTCACATTGAAAAAAAAAAATAATTCAAGATGTTAGGCTGTGGGTTTGTCAGTTTAATTTTGTCTGATATCGATGTAAAACATGGAGATCAAAATCTAGACCTTTGGAAAACGTCATAGCCACCCACTCAAATGTTTTGGTGGTTTTTTTTTGCTCTCTTCCAAGCTGATACATCACTTTAGAATATAGCCGTTTCGCTGATTTGCAAACGCAAGGAACGCATTGTTCAAAGTCAGATGACCAACTCTATATTGTTACACTCTGGGGTTTGAAACTCGGGAAAGCCCCTGATACAGATTGGATATAATCGGACAGGTGGATTAAATTCGCATATCATTGTAATGTTGGGGCCTTTAGCAGTGGTAAAACATGATATAGCTGTTTATGCTACATGACACATTATCTGTTTCATTGTACATATGTGTGTTATAGCGTGATTGCATGGGGAAAGTGTTTGTTGCGCTTTAAGTACCTTCCTGATTTGTCTATGATTCAATGCAAAGTCATAGCATATGGGTCTGTTAAAGAGCCTAAAAATGTACTTGGTAAGATCGTTTTCTAATTTCGGAGTTATTAAATGTAATTTACGAGATGTATTCTGGGTAATCTCAGTACTTTTATGTTGAGGTCTTACGTGCTATGACAGCCCCCCCCCCCCGACCCCGGTCCTTTAAATTGAGAATATAATGAGTGTCCCATTGCTGTTTTCCCCGTGTTTATTTTTTATTTTTATTTACACTTTTACTGAGCGGCCGAGTTACTGAAATAGTAATTTTCATCGGGCTCATACATTTTCGAAAAAAGGAAAAAATCATCTGTCAATACAAGAAAACAAAAGTATATTAAAGGGGAACATTTCTTTTAACATATCCTTTCAGTTTACATTTGAATGTGCACAGACTGGTCAAATTTTTCACTTCAATCGGTAATGAATTCCAAACTTTCGTGGCATGGAAATGAAAACTACGTTGTATAAATCAAACTGATACAACAGCAAAGTATAAAATCAGAAAAGGAAAACAAATTCAACCAAAAAATCCCAAAGCTACATGTTTGTGTATAAAGACAACTCAAAGTGGTTTTTAGGTGTTTTTCATATTCATCAAAGTAACGCAACTGTTTTTGTGCAGCGTATAAGTACAAAAGAACATTTCCGACATGAATATTTCCAACGAGTTTGAAAACGATTAACGTAATATATTACCTTACGAGTCTATTGTCTAATCTTTATATCAAGGAGCGAAACAAAAACACTAAGGAATATTGAAGTTCAGACTGGTTCTAATATTACCGACAACAAAATGACACACGGCTGAAATTAAAACAAATGTTTATTTGCCATACCAACCCCATTTGAAAGGTATGATCCAAATCGAAAATAATAGTGTGCACACGGATGAAACTGTAGTAATAATTAACATATTTGATGTATTCTCATGTTGATCCTCTCTCTCTCTCTCTCTCTCTCTCTCTCTCTCTCTCTCTCTCTCTCTCTTTCTCTCTCGCAGAATATTTCATCCTAAATTTAGGCAATCTTTGCGCAACTATTTATTTATATATCTATCTATCTATCCATCTATCTATCCATCCATCTATCCATCCATCTATCCATCTATCTATCTATCTATCTATCTATCTATCTATCTATCTATCTATCTATCTATCTATCTATCTATCGATCTATCTATCTATCTATCTATGGGGTTCTAAAGGGAAACAACAATAGACATTTACTAGCTGATTCAATTTGGTATTCGGGATTTCACAGACAGACAAAATATGGGCGATACAGAGATAAAATTTCAGAAATGTTATAACAGTAAAGTTACTTCAAAACAACGATTGACCGTTTACCACCTGAGCAAGGAACAAACCCTAATTATGATCACCTTCTTAGTTTTTTTCAAAAAATGAAATTGTATTTTGCCGGAGGGATGGCGGCCATTTTGAATTTCGAATATCGGTCAATGGTAGATCATTTGTTTCTAGCACTAAATTTTTGCGAGGTGACCCCTGGCTTTTATTCTTGATTTGATAAGAGAATGGTTTATAGTCTCATGAGGAAATTTGAGCAAAAGTTTAAATCCTTTAATATACTACCTTAATATGTTTGTATCACTGCAACACGAAATAATTGAGAAAAATATGTAGAAACTATAAACCTAATATATGACACTAATACATCATGTGAAGGCCGAGTTATACAAGAGGCACCTCGTTAAGCAACTCGATGAGCAACGCTGCAGTTATAACTCTCATACCGGCATTTGCACTCGGTCCTCAGACATGTACCCCCGGACCGAACTCCATATCGTAGTTTTGCAGAACGGACACTCTCTTATTTTTGAAAAACACACATCACAGGTCACCAAGTGTCCACATGGTTGGAACAACATGCAGACAACACGGTTCTTGCAAATTTTACACATCGTCTTTCGCTTCAACTGTTCAAGCTCGTCAAGCATTTCTTTTTGACTGCTCAGATCTGAAATAAGATAATGATTGAAGTTTTACATCGAGCGACAAAACGTTCGAGTGACTGATGATTGGAAAAGTTTACAACGATATGACAATCAACTGTCGTAGAATTTAAGACGTTAACAGACGTGGAACAATGTGATTTGTATAATGACTTAAAATTATCTTTCAGAACCGTTCCAGAAGTTCAACATGATCGAGCTCTTGTGATGAAAGCTACTGTACATATTTGACTATATTGATCTATCTATTTGGTCGTTTGTTGTGACGTCGTGTGGCTGGGGAGGGGTGGGCTTTAACAATGACTTATTCTATTTTGAAAATGACGTTCTTGCAAATAAAGCTAAACGAAACCACTGTTGAATATTTTTGTAGTGAATCTATGTGCAACTTTGCCTTACATTCTCTGCTTGATTTATGGTTCTTGCATGCCATCTCTGCAATATTGTAGATAATAGAAGGCCGTGTCAACAATAGGTACAGTTTGTTTCCGTCAGTGCTGAAATGATTTCTGCGTAAGACAGGACAACTAAGACTCTTTCTAAAATGAAAAGTGGCAACATGTTGCTGACGAGTAAAATATTGATCTAAAGTCGTAGAAAGTTAGTATGTCGGGCTTGCCAACGTTTTCAATTTGATTACCTGAATCTAATGTCCACTTATCGTGAGGGTCAGACTCTAGGGTAAGTGAGGGAACTCCCCCAACTGCACCGAGCAACTGCTCATCCGTTTCTTCGCTATCGTCTTCGTCGAATGGCGATCTGCTGCTCGAGGATTGTTCTTCCTCCATATTCCAGACAGCGATCAACAAGTCATGGGTGCTTTTGAAACACTCTCGTTTCGTTTAACATGTTTCTCGACAACTGTCTTCACCATATCTTTGCTGTACCCATGTCCAACACAACTTGAGCTGTGTCGGTTCTCATGAATCGTTTACCTGTTGAGCAACTGGAACATGAAGACAGAGAATTAATACTGCACATCAAATGTAACTTTTAACGTGTTCTCCAATATTTTTGTTTTGTCTGCAAGATTTAATTCCTGATTTATCTGCGAAAAAATAATCTCTAAATTAAAGTCAACTTAACATCAGAGCTCGTGTGTAATGTACGTGCCTCGGGGACAGGTATTCAGACTCTCAAACTTTTACCATTCTTTTCTGATCTACCACTTGTGGGGTTCATTTTAAAGCTTTTGGTGAAAGAAAACCTTATCTAGTTTTTCGAAATTCGGAAATGTTATTTTCCCCCTAGAATTAACAGAGGAATGGCGGCCATTGTGAATTTCAAATATCGGTAAATATTGGATTATTTCTCTAGTACCGATATTTGCACCGTGACCCCGAAGTTTTATTCTTGATTTTGAAAGAGAATGGTTGAAAGATTCCTGAAGGAAAGTTTGTGCAAAAGTATATATTTCACTTTCAAGGCGCATACTACCTTAAGTCCGAACTAAATTCGTTGGCAATGATACTATATTGCAATAAAGGAACGAACAAGGACATACACGAAATAGTGACGCATACGTTAATGAAGAATGCCCCTGACTAAAACGAAAATGGTTATCCCCCAGAGCTATAAAAAGCCAAGATAAGGAACATTTTGTAAATTCCCTGAAGGTTTCTTGGAGAACTTAGAATATTTGTCCAGCATCAAATTTCTGTTGGCCGAAGAAACACTTTCAAAATGTATTTAATGGACTTGATGACAAGATGTTTGACTGTAATAATCTTTCTCCTTGAAGGAAAAGGGAGTGAGAAAATTTTTACATAAAAAGGAGTCTGTCCTACTACCGAGTAAATTCTATTCTATCAGACTACTGAGTAATTTAATCCTATTCTATGTAACATTATAGTTGATAACATTATCAAAAACCGGATCTCTCAGAGTATACAAATCTTCTTTATGCTTTGAGCTTTTGACACAAAGGTCAATTACAATTGTTTTTCAATTGACAGCAGAAGACTTACCGAGCGTTTTGCCAGCTAATTCTCCATTTCCACGCCCACTCTGAAACACACATAACAATTTTCTATGTTTAATTTTGTCGGTGTTTTATTTTGCAGTGATATTTCCCTAAAAAGAATGACTCCTAAAGATTTTTGAGCGAACAATCTTAGTCGATGATAGTTTCGAAAACATTGATTCATCATAGGTATACATGCTTTATTGCATAACTTTTCACTTTTTATAACTAAGATTTTCCTCATACTGCGAAGTTTGAAAGCGTAAAATTTGAAATCTTATGTTGAGCAAGAAAAGTAACAACAGTGACTGTCATAATCGCACTAGTTGTCAGGTATGAATAGTTGAGTCATCATTACATGACCATTGTCACTAACCTTTGACGGCGCCTGCGTAGCACTAGGTTTTAGATATTTCTCCGCCACGTATTTCATAAATGCGGTGCCCCTGTGCTTTGACACGAATTGACACTTGGAAACCATCTTGCGTGCTCTATCCAAGGTTCATCTGTCGGTTCCCAATTCCTCAACGACCGTCGCAGTGAAAGCACCTCACGTTATCCTCGATACCTATGAAGAGAACGTAAACGTTTGGCATTATTGTCCATTCTCCTCTATATGAATCAGCGGTATTTTAATATTCATTGTTATATGAAACAATATTGAAAATTCATGGCATATCAAAATATCAAAAAGTCCAGAATGTATTTGAACTTTCCATTGGTGTTTTATTGTTGCAGTTTGACAAACTATGAGTGCTTATGTCTCATGAATCGTTAGATGTTTTTTGCATCAGATAAAATAGTTTTCCTCAAGACTGACTTATCAGAGAATTACAGAAAGATCATTCATAGCTTCTTTGTAAAAATTCCAGAATTTCATAATGTTTGGCGCCACTGTACCTGTAAAATAAAACCCGGCAATTGCTAAGAGTTCCGGTGCTACGCTGCCTTTCCATTGACGGTAGCTGTCCAATCGTACTGCTTTGTCAGCAAATTCAGGATGTTTTGGTGGTAGTGTTTGCGACGAATACTCTGATTGCGCATGCGCACCTGCACCGGTGTCTCTTTCCGAGTGTTTACTTCCGATAACGTCAACTCGACTGGGATCCCTCGGTCTTTGTCTTTCCACTGATCCGACATTATTTTCTGACTGTTTTGAAGTAGTAAGTCGCATTGGCTCGTTTCCGACCTCTTCGCCCCTGGCAAACTTGCAAGATGGAAAGTAGTACCTATGTTCGTTCATCGGTATGTCACCTGGACGCCAATTTTTGAGGATACCGCTACACCAGAAACACTGAACATAGTCGTCTGTCCCTGCGTAATAGAAACCCGCCTTGGCTAACTCCTCAGGCAAGACAGGCGCATTCCTTGGCCAGTATATGAAAGTCAGTAATCGTTTATATTCACTTTTCAAAACTCTGTCTGCTTCTTTAAGTCGTTCATCGTTTTGAGATCAAAATTTTTATAACGCCACTGTCTGTGTCATCATCTTTACCACTGGGTTTTTCTTCGTTACCAGACGCCTTCTTGTTTTTACCTTTCTTCTTTTTCTTCTTTTTGCTATTGTTTCCGCTTTCGTTTGATTGTTTGTTGCTTGGTTCGTCATCTTCGCTGTGCTTTCGGGCGTTCTCCTCTGTTTGTTTGTTACCTCCACTAAGTGGAATGTTACTTCTATCTGTGCCCTTGACAAAGTCGCAGTTCGGGTGTTGATGCCTGTGAACTTCCATGGCAGGGCCTGTGAGATCTTCGCGACCGATTCTTCCTTTACATGAGAAGCATTCCGTGACATCGCCCTTACCGGTGTAGTATAAACCTGCTCTAGCCAGGGATATGGGAGTAAAAAACCCAGGGATATTTATACTCCATGACACATAGGTTGCCAGACGCGCTACTTCCGAATTCAATCCAAGCGCCATCATTAAACTCGGCCAGTCAATGTGACTCTATAACGTAGGTCGATTTGTGGTAAAAGTATTTGGAGTGATGTCTCTCGCATTCGATCGATGCAGTCCGGTATATGCCTATGGAAAAAGGCAAAATTAAAATATCTGATCAATGAATTTGTTCAATCAACTCAGTGATACTGTACACAGATAATTAGAATACAATGTTCATAACGTCGCATTCATTGTTATGATCGGGATGGTACCGGTACAACCAAAATACACTTTGTTAAGAACACATTCAACTGAAATTGTGGCTCTTCGCGACACCGCACTGTTATGTTATACTTGTGTACATTGTATATACTGTTCTCTCCATGATCCGCGTATTACTGCTCATTTTATCGATGTCATTATATTATCATCATTATCACCATCATCACCACCACCACCACCATCATCATCATCATCATCATCATCATCATCATCACTACCGTTGTTTTCTACGGCTTCCACAGCCTTCTGTCCGTATCACTACTTCAATGTCTTTTCTACGCAAATGACTTGAATTTACAGACTTTTCCCATGATCTTCCTTTGCACATATTCTAACAAACTAATTTCATTCAACTCTGGTACAGTGAGTTTCTTAAGGATCAATTTAGATCAATGTAGTATCTGTTGTAATATATATATATATATATATATATATATATATATTATATATATATATATATATACATATATACATATTATATATATATATATATATATATATATATATATATATATATATATATATATATATATATATATATATTTGACATGCTGCTACAGAGAGATAGATGTTTTGATCAAAAAAGGGCCAAAATTTCCCCCAAAACACAAATATGCAAATTTCACTATATTTTGCAAACAGCTTCTCAGCTTGTCAAAATCAATTGTAAATCATGAGATATGCATGATGTTTGGTGGGGTGAATATAGGCATTTCACCACGCAGTAGAAAGGGAAGCCAGGAAACCAAATAGTCAATTTTCAACTACAGGAAGCTACTGAGGGCAAGAAAACCATGTTTCAGAGGAAGATGTTGTAAT
Organism: Ptychodera flava; assembly: GCF_041260155.1. Taxonomy (NCBI): domain Eukaryota; kingdom Metazoa; phylum Hemichordata; class Enteropneusta; family Ptychoderidae; genus Ptychodera; species Ptychodera flava. Next base: position 24,496,283 of record NC_091946.1, read on the forward strand.
CTGAAAAAATACTCCCCAAGTGCCACCAAATAACACCATTTTAATCTCTATTTTTCAAAAGCTCCAATGGCAGCAAGGGGGACACCCCCTCCTGACCTCCTCCCGCGACGCTTACGCGGCGCTTGTTGCTTTGCACCACATCTTGGCCCTCTTGTAAACCCCACGGAGAACATCCTACGGAGGGAAACTCATTGCCAACCATTGTCTTTTTTCTGATTTGTCTCATTTATATGAATCATCTGTTTTGAGTAGTTTACAGCACCAGGAGTGATGGATGGACTGTCATTGGTTGTGCAAAAATCAGTCTCTGATTCCACCACTTCTTCATTTCCTTCTGTTCCAGTATTAGGCAGTACTGTTGGACATTCAGTGCGCAAGATGATCTGCAACATTTCGCGAAATCTATCAGCAATATAAATCACTAGGCCATATGTATGTTGGGGTTACAGCACACAATCTTATTTGCGCTAGTGATATGGAATTACATTGTATCCTCAGACGGCGTCGAACTAAAAAAATTATAAATCTGAAAATTTACTCAGAAAAAAAATTAGCACAGCTTTTCTCATTTGGAAAAGTTTTTTTTTTAGAAATTTACGATAAAACAAATCACAATTTCAGTGTTACCAACCCCCTCCCAAGATCAAATGGTCCGTCCCTATAAGGCCTCTGGTATCCGCCGGCTTTGGGCGAACTTTAACCTGTCAATGTCGTAAGCATTATTTATATCCCAACGGAATGTCTGTGCGTCAGTCCACGTCCGCCTATTTATTGAAATAACAGCCCATTTTAGAAAATTGAAAGGGGATGCATTGAATTCTGAACAGAATGTTACAAATACTCAAAATAGCATTGAAATGTCTCTTTTGCTCTGTGAAGGTAGATAATGGTATGCTCTTTCTTGCGAGGCTTGGCTCATGCATGACCGCTCAGTGGCCGTTGGTGAAATAACGCTGAAAAGTACTGTGACTTTACTGTAACCTATTTGGAGTGCTAAATGGAGTGGTTTTATAGATTGTCGACGGCCGCTTGTGCTGTTTTGTATATATATCGAGCTCTCCCCAACACCGTGATCACCGAGCCCTGTCATTCCATATGGACATCTGTAAACTTTAATCTCTCTCTCTCTCTCTCTCTCTCTCTCTCTCTCTCTCTGACTTTACTGTAACCTATTTGGAGTGCTAAATGGAGTGGTTTTATAGATTGTCGACGACCGCTTGTGCTGTTTTGTATATATATCGAGCTCTCCCAACACCGTGATCATCGAGCCCTGTCATCCCATATGGACATCTGTAAACTTTAATCTCTCTCTCTCTCTCTCTCTCTCTCTCTCTCTCTCTCTCTCTCTCTCGTCTCTCTCTCTCTCTCTCTCTCTCTCTATATAATATATATCTGTGTGTGCATATATATTACACATATACACATATTTACACTACTAGGTAGTTTTCTTAATTATCAGTGCCAGTAGTATATAAAAACAGCGCAGTGTTCCAAGTATTTACTCAATGCTAATACGTATATCATGAGATGGCTGTTAAAACTTGATGTAACACTCTGGTAGCGAACCACGCATTACCTATTAACTTACCTCCCATAACACTGATAACAGGCCAGAGAGTAGCAGGCAGTGGTAGCTTTACACAGGAATTGCCAAGTGATTATTACTCGGTGAGCACTACAGGTTATAGTTGTTTCTCTCCGCAGGAGAAACATAATCACCGCCGTACTATAAATAGCTTATCTGTAATGTACATGGGAGTAGTTTACAAAACTCAGTATGACAATTTTTGATTCAGATCGGTATCCTAAATTTTCCATGCAGTTCCTGCAACACGAATACACTGTACTAGTACTTGTTGTGGATAATCTCAAAGACGACCATATTGGTCTTGAAAAGGAAGAGGTATAACAGCTCCCTTTTATGTGGGGTATTCAATCAGTTATAATGTACTATCTCACCTTTTGAACTAAGTACGAAAAGTGAAGAAAAAAAAAACAATTTTTTTCACACAAAATACCACGCATCTTACATGAATAATTCAAGTATCCGAAATAACTGACTTACTGACATGTTTAAGATGCGTCAGACTATTAAAGTTTGGAATTTCCGGATTTTAGCCCCTTCTGTCGGTAACTCGTGATATTAGTAAGTAGAATGGCGACTAGACTTGGTTCAAGTTCAGTATGTGAATTTTTAAAAAATAAGATCATTTGTAATAGTTTCCTCTTGTGTCTCTCCTTTTTCATACTAACCTATTTGGAATTTGGCAGCCCGGCAAGTTTTCCTGCGATTGAACGTGTTTACCTTTGAGTCTGCGCAGTAGTGAGTTAGCTTCTGCCGGATTCACCGGCAGAAACTCCCCTGTATAGCGTTCACCCCACTCATCGCGTTCAATAATCGCGTTCACCCCACTCCTGAAACACGCACAAATAACAGACTTGAACCACGCCTAAATGGCGACCAGAAAAACCATTGACATTGAAACAATGTGTCAATAAAAGCGAAAATCGAGGGCATTAATATTGAACGGAGGAGGTGAAGGATCCTGCTAATTTTTGTAATTTAAAGCCTGAATTGCAACAAACACATTCGAGGAGCTTAAACCTTTAGAAATTAGGCCTCTGGAAGTAAGAATCTTCATACTTATACTATGAAGCGGTAAATTTGTGCTCTCTCGTCTCCTTACACCCTGAATGTACAATTGTGCTTTCAATTTCCCAGCCCTCTAATAATTAATGGCAACTTATCTGTACAACGTTGAATTTGGGATAAGTGGATCTTCATAATTTTCATATTTCTCAAAAGTTTTAGGTACTTTATAGCTGAGGTTATATTTGCAGCCTGAATTAACATTACTTCACTATCCAATTATCCCAATCGTGTTGTCAGTGTATTTATAGTCTGAGTGTGTTGGAATTTGAAAAAAGACGATGAGTATAATTAGCTGAGAATATTTAGGCCGTTAAGTGTTAGTGTGTCTAGTTTTGATATCTATAAGTATTCAAACTTTTTAGGAGCGGGACGTCCATCTTATTGATTTACTAATACCAATTATTGACGCGTCTTGTATAGTGTGCTGAAGTGGATGGCCACTGGCATATTTGATTTGCAACGGATGGGGGACAGGTGATTATTAAATCTGTTTTGGTCTTCCCTATGTACTGTTTTTTTTGCATATATTACAGGTTATTCAAGTCAATGGTATTAAAGACCCTGCCAGTTTCGAAATTCCCGTATGTCCCTCTGCATGCTACGTTCGGAGAGCCATCCTGCACAAGACCGTTGAGGGCGCACCTTCTCCAGTCCAATGTCGTGCTCGAGAACAGCATCTTTCAACAGCAGCGCAGCCAACAAGATAGTTTGTATGGTAGACCACTATTGCTAGCACATAAAATCAGGTCCAGGTGATATTTTCACAAAATATGAATATATCCTGCAAAACAGTGTTAAAACATCACTGAGGTCATCGTACGTTAAGTGTAGGGCTGCCTTCACAAAAATGGTTAGGAGGGGGGGGGGCTGGAGGAATTCAGGGGGGGGGGGTTCAAACATTTTTGGGATAGTAGAGGGGGGGGACTTGAAAATTTTGCTCTACCTGTAGGGGGGGACTTGAAAATTTTTGGTTCCCTTTTGTGTTTTACATTTTCCAATTCCAAGTTTTTGTAGGTAATTCAATGAAAAATGAATACCATTTTTATGTCATCAAAATGTTGTAATGTTAGTAATAATTTAACAAAATCTAGAACCATTTTGTCACATTTCATGACTTTTATCTCAAAAAAATCTAAACGTGTGATTTGTCGTAAAAAACAAACTTGAGCCTCGTAACAGGGCAGAAGCTGCAACTGTTAATGATTTCTGCAATATTTCTATGCAATATAACAACTACAGTTTCTTGCTATCTCCCTACAGCATGCTAAAACACTCAATATTTAGTTTGTCGACAAAGCCTGTATATATAAATATAAATATGTATTTGGTGATAATTTAATTGGAGTCCAGACTGACAGTCAGCTGTCAGTGATACAAATGCATGGTACACATACATAGGCTGTGATAGCAAGCTGAATACTAGACAATTCAACATGCTGTAGGGAGTAGAACAAGAACGCAGTCGTAAAACTGAACAAAAATATTGCCAAAATTATCAAAGTTAATACAGCTACTGCCTATGGGTAGTGTCACTATCATTAATGCTCTGCTACTGCAGTGTCACTGTCACTGCATACCTGAACAGTGACAGAGATAGCTCTGACTCTGATGTACATGGTAGTTGAAGAAGAGTTTGGGTCAAATGACGCTCATGACAGTAAAAAATACTTGTACACAAGATCAGGCCAGAGAGCATAAACACATGGAAGAACACATAGAAATTTTTGAATTCTGGCATATGAGAATAATCAAATATTAAAGAAAAAAGATGGGGTCACCATGCTTGATTTTATAAATTTTCACATTCTTGTTATAAAATGATACAGAAGTAAAACTTTGAACAGTAAAGACTAAAAGAAAAAATATGTGACCAAATGAAATTATTTATTTTTTAACCAAATTTGCAATTATTACACCCAAAATTTCAGAGATTAAAACATTTATTTGATGGAATATTTTAACCTTCCAGTATTGTCAATTTTGAGTAGCATCTAATTCATATATGTCTTGTTGTTTTGAAACAAATTTTTGGTAGGTCACTGTGCAATATGGCAATTAGCCAGAATTCACAATTTGCCTACTCTCTCATGATTGTCATTTTGTGTGCTCTTCAGCAGGAGCAATTGACCTGGCCAGAGTTGGATTAACTCAAGTTGGCTTTTAGACCAATAAATCTAAAAAATTCACCAATGCATTTAAAGAACTTGCCTTGGGAATGTGACTATAGAAAGTGCTAACACAGGTAATGTTGAACACCTGTGAACAGAACGGCGCAATACATGTTTATTTTTTCTTCACTCACATCCTTTACAAATATGCGGGCCTGTGATAGTTCGGGGGGGGGGGAGACTTGAAAAATTTTGACCATATAGAGGGGGGCATTTGAAAATTTTTTAGGGTACTTAGGGGGGGGGATCTGAAAAAAAATAAGATTTCAATCGAGATTCCTCAGGCCCCCCCTAATCGTTATTTGTGAACGCAGCCTAAAGTTACAGCAGCTACTTTCCTCTGAATTCAAACTCAATAGTGACAGGCGCATTACTTTAACTTTCTCTGATGGTATGACGACAACGAAAACAATGCCACTGAAATGATCTACTTCAAGTTTCCAAACTGAGTGAAAACTGGTGATCAAAAATGCACATAGAACAACCACTTTTTTCCCAATATTTCGAGTTTTCCTTTCTTCTCTTTTGAAGTTTCATAATGTAAAAGTAGACGAAAGGTGTCTAGAACTGTAGGAGTCTTGTTCACTGAGTTTTTCTCACGAGTTTGTGCAACTTCTAAGACTTAAGTCTTCATTAATTTAACTCCCTAGGCAAGATAGGGTTTGAGACATTTACTAAAGAGATACAAAAGCAGATGATGGGAAATTGACTTCAGGAATCTAACAGAATAACTCAATGGTTACAACTTCCTATCGTATTGAGGCCTTGTTTACTGAAACCCATAAGCCCAATATCAAAGTGGCATAGCAAGTGCTTCCTGATAAAATACATGTGTAAGGGGGAGGGTCACATTTTACAGTTCAGGTGCTCACGAAATCCCACCGCCGGCCCACCCCCCCTGTAATTACTGAAGGCTCCCTTACAGAATCAGATTCTGGGTAATTTATTGCAAACTTCAAGAACAGATATTCAATCTTGCTGTCAATTTTTTTTCAATACAACAACAAAACGACAATAACAAATAAACCAAAATGCATTTACTAACCATGTATTTATCTAAACCCTAATGAAATGAACACTGAAATAATATTTTGACATCTTTTGTCATTTTGTGTAAAAACGGTCATGCTTTTTTTTTTTTGAATTTCGGCATGAAATTCCTAAATAAGGTATCACTTATGTTTATGTAGATTATGTTGAAAGAAGCAAAATTAATATTTTGTAGGAAAATTATTTTCTATACAACACTGACAAAGCTGTAAATACAACATCATTATTAAAGTACTTACAATAAACCTAAATTAAAGTGAGTATGGTTGGAATTATTGACTAATTCACATATCCACCAACCTATCTTTCCAGAATTATAGAAAAATCAATTGAACACCTGTTTATCTATCTACAAACACAAACAAAGATACATATATTTACAGACATATGTCAGTATATAAATATATATACATATCTAAGTACAGGATCACCTTATGAGAAAAATCAAACAACTACACCTGACCTCTAACTCAACATGCCAATGTAGCTAATGGATCAATCAATTTAAGTTGGCAGATGTGTGCTGTCCTGCTGGCCTTTTTTCTTCTCCGAGACAGACCTCAAAGTTTTACACAGCTTAGCTTTCTTAAGGACTTTTTCAAGGGACAAAAATTATTTAACTATCATTGTATTGTAATATATATAAGTTGATAAATGGTATCAATATTCGTGTTTTTATCTCGCAAAAATGTATAATATATATATATATATATATATATATATATATATATATATATATATATATATATATATATATATATATATATACCGGTGTATATATATATATATATATATATATATATATATATATATATATATATATCATATATATATACCGGTATATATATATATATATACCGGTTATACCGGTATGTATATATATATATATATATATTATATATATATATATTATATATATATAGATATATATATATATATATATATATATATATATATATATATAATGTCGCGTGAAAGTCTGCGTAACACCTAAGTCCTGTTTTCTACTTGTTATCAATTTTTACTGTGTATGTATTTATGTATGTATATTATAAATATATATATATATATATATATATATATATATATATATATATGTTTGTATGTATTTATGTATGTATGTATGTATAACATCAAGTTGATTGTATCAATATTCAGAGTGTTTATCTCATAAAATTGTACATCAATATTCATGAAATGTATATAAAATGTTTACATATATGTATATGTTCAAGGCCAACATAATCTATTTTATGTGGACAATCTGCATGCATGTTATGTCTTCTCTTGAGAATGAATATTATGGCTGAGCTGCTTTGCGTTTACTTTAGATCTTGCTGTAACAGATCGCTCATTTGTTGTTCTGTGTTTCATCACCCTTGCTCGTTTCTGAATGCTTATCTTGGATTGTATTGTTTTTTATTGTAAGTGAACAACGAAGGCCGTTGAGCATTTTGCTTTAGAGATTATTCAGTGGTCCGGGTTTCCTGGCTCCTCAGAGAGACTTGATTTGTCTTCCTCCTCTGCTGCATGCCTCTTGCCGTAGTTCACATCCTCTCTTGTTCCTGGATTTCAATCACTTTGGATGAATTTTCCCACTTGACAGTGCTGTCCTCTGGTGAAATATCTGGTTACGAGACAAAAGCATCTAATCATCTTACTTGGAGTGATTTGTGCTTCCTCTTGCTCCTCACGCCATGTAGGCCCGGACAGCACTGCGTATCGTTGTACGGCAGAACGGACACTGTCTGAGCTGGGAGGAACACACATCACAAGTCACCAAGTGTCCACATGGTTGGAACAGCATGCATACGTCACTGTCCATGCAAATTTTACATGTTTTCTTTTGTTTCAACTCTTCAAGCTCATCAAGCATTTCTTTTTGACTACTCAGACCTGAAAATAAATAACATCAAAAGTTTAACACAAGTCATAAAACATTAATATTGATCAGTGACTTACTAGTTGAAAGCACTTTTACAATAGGACAATTTGCCAGGAATTTTCATGGCCTCACCTGATTCAAATGATGAACTTCCGTACTGGTCTATAGTTATTGATGAGACTCCCCCAACGGCACCGAGTAACTGTTCATCCTTTTCACCGGTATTGTCATCTGCATCATCATCATCATCATCATCATCATCATCGAGTGATGATTTGCCGGCAGCAGAAAGTTTTTTCTCCAGATCCCAGACTGCAATCAACAAGTCATGGGTGCTTTTGTAACACTCTCTGTTTCGTTTAACGTGTTTCCTGACAACTGACTTCACCATATCTTTGCTGTAGCCCATGTCCAACACAACTTGAGCTGTGTCAGTTCTCATGAAGTCATTTACCTGTTGAGCAACTAAAGGAAGAAGAAAGCGAACATTAATACTGTATTATGGGTAATTTATGATGTTTTCAGCATTTTTGCTGTCTGTTAATCACATTCTCTGAATCTACACCAATATTACGTGTCTCATGAAATTGCCACTACTCAACTTCTCAACACATCCTCTGTGTGTGTTAAACTAAAGACCAACTAGCTGTATCTTTTAGCATTATTTTTATGATTTTACTTTCAAACTAAAATAAGTTTGTGAGAATGTATTAATTTAGCTGTCTGTATACACTTATTATTAACTACCTGCTGTCAGTGCTGTGACTGTAAAAGCAGTAAAATGCAGGAAGAGCCCATATCCAATCAGAGGATAGAATTAAGAGAAAACAAGGAGAGAAGAGGAAGATATTTTATGGTCAACAAATTTCTTACAGCTAGAGGGGCTTTAAGACCGATATCATTATGGGGAGGGGGTGAATTTTAGTCCAGACAAGATTCATCTGTCAACAATGACATTTCATATCTAACATTATGTATAGTATTGGTTTGAAATATTTTCCATTTCAATGTACTTGTGTGACATCAGAAAAATATGACTGTTTTATAGAATAAGAATCATGAAAATATCAAAAGATCTGGCTAAAAGTTACTTTTCATGGTTGTACTTTTCTTTTAATTATGTTATCTCCTGACTGCAAGGGAAAACTGCATATACACATACTTGGCTGAATGCTATGAGTACATGACTAGTCTGGACAGTTGTGTCAAAGTTTCCCGGTAAAAGTTGATGGGTAAACTTTGAAGGTTCAAACGGCGATAAAGTATGCTCAGCTAAAGTTATTGGGCACTTCATTTATTGGGTACATGGTGGACTTGAATACTAGGTATATGAACAATTAATTTTTGGTCAAACGGGCCAAGAAACTACACATAAGGGAATCTAGGGTCCATGAAAAACTCGTAATTGTACCATTCTTGGTCACTTTTGTTTTTGAGAACTTATATCTGCATGTGTGTAACTTCTATCCGCATTCTTTGAAACGATGATTTGCCAGATTTTGTAGTCTATTCCTAAGTCTGCTGCTACCAAAATATGTTACAATTAATGTTAAATTACATGTATGTTGAAGGGAGGGGTCATCTTATCTGTGGCTTCACAACTTTCTGTTTTGATAAATCTCACCTCTTCCCATATATCAGCAAATTCGAGCAAATATGAAGCAAATTCAGAAATTGATGCATGTTCACAGTTCACCACTTTTGTAGCTTTCCAATCACTGCGAGACTTTGCCAAGTAAACCTTGGTCCCTTCATTTAAATGAAACTGCTTAGGCCGCTGTCACCACTTTCTGTACAGCTGCTAGACTTTAAAATTTTGGATAAGCACAGGGGATGTTGCAATTTGGTATGCATGGCAACACATGCGTCGTATGAGTCTTATACGCACAGCCACAGACAAAATGACCCCTTCCCTTGTGGGTACACACTTGGGGATAGGTTCGGGTTAGAGAGAGACAGGATAGGCCGGAGACAGCTTTGTATTGTGTCATTAGTTTGTCGTGTCATTCATTGATATCCTGGTCTCGGCACCAACAAATGTGGGTTACACACTTGGGGATAGGTTCGGGTTAGAGAGAGACAGAATAGGCCGGAGACAGCTTTGTGTTGTGTCTTAGTATGACCAAGTTCAAATCTATCTTTAGTACTATCGCAGGTCCATATATACAGTGTAGTATGAATAATCATTAGGATCAATGAATGACACGACTAACTAATGACGCGCCCAATGAATAATCTACATAATTAGTAAAGGAGTTGGTGGGTGGAGCTACACCATACATGTGATTCCCAACATCCCTTTCAGGTCGGCATTAAAACACTTACCAAATGTTTTCCTAGACCTTGCCCCATTCCTGTGATCAGTCTGAAATGAACAAGAACAACTTGTCATGAATAAAAAAGTAATCCGGTAATGTTGATTTTCAGTCCCATAAAGGAAAGTTCCTCAATAAGGTTGCATTCACAAACACCTCTGGAGGTGGGGGAATTCCAAGAAAAGTTCTCAGCTTATTTCAATCGCCACCCCCAAACAACCTAATGAGGTGTTTGTGAATGCAGCCCGATTACAAATTTACAGTGTAGAGTCTCATTTGAACTGGTAATTACGGTATTTTGTTTCAAGCCATTATATTACTGCTATTTAATTTTATGACTATAGTGTTTTACTCATATGACCAAACTTGTTGTTTAATTCTGTTGACTTTACAATGGTCAGGCCTAAGACGTAGGGAGAGTCAATGAACCCGTGAAAAACAAAGAGTCAGGTGTCAAGATTCTTAATAACAAACCTTTTGTGGGTCATTTTGAGCGCAGGGTTTTGGATATTTGTCCGCCACGTATTTCATGAATGCAGAACCCCTGTGTTTTAACAGGAATTGACACTTGGGAAACCACCTTGCGTGTTCTATCCATGGTTCGTCTGTCGGTTCCCAATTCCTCAATGCACCGTCACAGTGAAAGCATCTCACGTTATCCTCGATACCTATAAAGACAGTAAAATATTCAATAAAATGCGTATCATCGTTCTTTAAGATCTTTACTTCTCTGTTTCAGAGTCAAAATTCATAAGAGAAAAGAGGGAGGGGTGGGGGGGGGGGGCAAAATTTGTTTCCAGTAACATGCTCCAAAAAATTAGGGTGGGTAGGTAGGAGAAAGTTTTATCGCTTTTTTGTTGGCTGAAACCCATAGAATAAGCTAAAATTTAGAGTTTACTTAAATTTTTGAAAATGCGATAAAAATGTCTTGGGTATATGTGGACTTTGCAAGGGTTAGTTGGATTACCTGAAACACATCTATTATTTTATAAAGCCCTATGGAAAATGCTTGAATCCTTCACTGTGTGTGACTCATCACTGTTTCTCTTACTGTTTTTACTTACACTTTCAACAATGCTAGATTTTCTTTCTGCTACAAATGATATTCTCATCCCAGCTACAGACATGTGAGCTCAGTGCTGTGAGGGCCTGAGTCGCAGAAAGGCAATGAGTCGCAAGAAGACATTTGGTGTTTATTGTGAAGAATGCTGTGATGTCACATGTTTGTTTACTTACCAGTGAAGAAAAATCCAGCTTTTGCCAAGAATTCCTGTGACACACAGCCTTTCCAGCTATCGTAGCTGCCCAATCGTGCAGCTTCCTCCACAAAATTTGGATGTTTAGGCTTTTGTGCTCCAGGAGAAGATTCAGACTGCGCATGTGCACCCACAACGGTGTCATTTTCTGAATGTTTCCTACCGATGAATTCAGCTTTATTGTGATCTCTCGGTCGCCTTCTGTCTGATGGTCCGATGTTTATCACTGACTGTTTTGAAGTAGTAGGTCGCATTGGTTCATTTCCCACATCCTCACCCCTCACAAAGTCACAAGATGGAAAATAGTACCGATGTTCATCTATCGGTATGTCACCTTGTCGCCAGTTTTTGAGGACACCACTGCAACAGAAACACTGGACTTTGTCTTCTGTCCCGGCATAATAGAACCCCGCTTTAGCCAAATCTTCCGGCATGACAGGTGCATTCCTTGGCCAGTATATGAAAGTCAATAATCGTTTATACTCACTTTTTAAAACCCTATTTGCTTCTTGATACTTTGGATCATTTTCAATGTCATAAATCAATGAGTAATTTTCTTTATCATCATCATCTTCGTTACTCGTCTCTCTTTTGTAATCTTCCTTATCATTTGTTATCCTTTTATTCTTATTCTTCTTCTTTTTCTTTTTCTTGCCGTTGTTTCCACTTCCATTTGTTTGTTTGTTGTTTGGTTCCTCATATTCGCTTATTTTTTTGGCGCTTTCTTCTGTTCGTTTGTCAACACTGCCCAGCGGAATGTTGTTAGTGTCTTTGCCATTGACAAAGTCACAGTGTGGGTACTGCCGCTTGTGAATTTCCATGACAGGCCCAGTCAAATCTTCATGACTGATTCTTCCTCCGCACGAAAAACATTTTGTGGTGTCTTCCTTGCCTGTACAGTACAAACCTGCCTTAGCCATGGCGATGGGAGTCACCCGTGCTGACCTGGAGAGACACCAAGATACATATGTTGCTAAGCGATCTGCTTCTCTGTGAAGACCGACCGCCATTATGTAGGCCTGATTCATAGAATTGCAAGTATGAGACCTCTGAATAAACTAGCAGCAGTGTCTGGAATGTGATACTCTGCATAAGATAAAAAAGAGTGAAGTTAGTTTTGAACCATCCAATCCTTGGCTATCATCCTGTAAGAGCAAGTTGTTTAAAAGTCACCAGATTATCACCGGATTAACTTTGACAAAGTCAACAATGAGTGCACCAGCAAGGTATATGAATATATAACTTGCTGGTGCGCTCGTTGACTTTGTCAAAGTTAATCCGGTGATAATCTGGAGACAGCGTCCACAGATTAGTAATTTACCTTTGCTTACTTTGGCAAATTAGGCACTCAAACTGGTCAGAAGCTGACAGTTAGTCATTATCAGTGATAATGATAAGTGACAAAACTTCGCTTAAGATTATCAAGGACAAATACGTTGCTCGGCTAAGGAGGAAAAGAAATCGTTACAAAACCAGTGCTAACAAAAGACAAAGACACCAAAGCTGCAAAGAAAGGTTGGTAGTATAAATCTTTATTAGCAATACATATCATAGTCAAACGTATTAAAATAAAATAAACCATAGCAATAACATCCTTTTGCTCAGACACCCCTACACCCATCCCTATCCCTGGAGACGGATTTTTGTGCGAGGCCCTATAGTACAGCTATCCTTGATATCCCTGTTTGCATGTCCAAAAATGCTAAAAAAGAAAACGGAAGTATTAATATGCAGCAAGTGATAAAAGACAATAATGTTGCATCAACAGCACCAAACCAGCAATGTTAGGAATAAAAAAAAGGAAGAAAAAGGAAAAAACCCAGAAAACCGCGTTGCCGCATCACTTTTGCTGAATGTCAAGAACGATTTTTTTTGTGGCCTTAGCCTCAGTGATATCTAATCTTCCAAATGTTTTACGCACTAAAAATTGGGCACAAAATGATTTTGAGTCAGAGCTGAAAAGACCATCGCTTCTCCCCTCTCTATCTTTCTCTTCCTATGATGCATCAGTCTTTTGACAATGACTGACTGACCATTATCTGAAAGTAAAAAAATCGGTCACAAGATGATTTTGAGTCAGGGCTGAAAAAACAACCACTTCTCCCCTCTCTAGCTTTCACTTCCCACGATGCATCAGGCTTTTGATAATGACTGACTGACAATTACCTGAAAAGTAAACTTATTGTCGGACTCAGAGTCACTTAAACTACAAAAACAATTCCCTTTGTGATAGCCATAAAGGTCAATTACTATATCTGGTACTGACGTAATCCAGTCTACACTGGTTTGGAGCCAACTTTCCAGGTTTTTTGGGGGTTTCGTATAAACTTTGTTGGAGAGACTATAATTTACTTTTGTCTTCATTGTTTATTCTGAGCAACGAGGCGTTATCCATGTTCTGGGCGGCCGTATAACGCCGGTAACACACAGCCCTGCCAAGCAGAGCTAGGTTGCAAGGTGAAATTTTTTCTGTGTACCAGACCTTCCATTGGAACACGTGATTCACAGGTAATTGCAAAACAAAATTGATGAAAACAAACCACATGTGCTCATGGTCATGCAAAGACTGGCCCTCAATGCTGGCTGCAATAATTGTAGCCCTTGGTTGGTGGGGATTGGGCTTCTGTCGTGCGGCTCGCGCCTTGCCCCAACCAAGGCGCGAGCCGCACGACAGAAGCCCAATCCCCACCAACCAAGGGCTACAATTATTGCAGCTAGCCCTCAATGCTGACTGTCATAAATGTACTCCTATATGAGGTGTATTTCTGTCAGTCGTTTATCCAACGGAAATATTAAGACGCCGCTTACATGATAGGGACATGTATTATAAACATATTTTTGCAATCAATATACATTTTACATTTCAATGTGGCCCATAAGTGCCGAAACTTTAGCAGTACGGTGACGTTTTGCTTTATACTATGCGACTACATGTATGATGATCTTGCATGCTGTAGTTAATTTGGCAAATTTTTTGGCAAAAAACAACTCCTCAGTAGTCATACATATTACATAACGGTGTGATGGGAAAGCAGTAAGACCAACTATCGTGACCTACACTGCATCACCATGTTCATGCAGTTGGACTAGCCCGGCCCTGCGTACGTGCTGTGTGTTCCCGGCCTAACGCCGGGAACACACAGCATTGTACGAAGTGCTAGGCGAGGACCAGGGACTGACTCATGGGCCTACACGGAAGATAACAGTTAGTCAGACTATAGATACAAGTAGTCTTCCGCTCTATACTACAGTCCAGTCAATGGTAAGACCTCTTAGCCCTACGCTGCCGGCAACGCCTGTCCGCGACACATACAAAACATATAACTTTGGACTGGTCGAGGCCGTCACAATCGGAACATTGAATTGAAACAAACTTACCGCTGGCCACTACAAGCGAAATAACATCGAAATCGTGCACCAGATGATCGGTTTGAGCAAAAGTGGGCGTCGAAAGAAACACTTCCTCTCTAATGCGTCCGAATAATAAAAGTAGTTCACTGTATAAGTTGGCTAATATTAGTAATAAAGCGACCTGGGCCAACACCGATACCGCCATATTGTCATGATTGATCATTGAAGTCAGAGATCGAGGGCGGCTATAATATATCACAGTCACGTGACCTCCCATGACAGGCCACCCGCTGCGTGGCTGAGTCCCACAGTAGTTGTGTTGGATCCCATCTAATAGTACTAATAGTAATACATCTTGAAAATTTGAAGTTCTTCATCGGCTCTTCTCCTGCTGCTCATAGGTATTATGGGAGGGATGGAAACTTTTATGATGTAAAATATCCTATGAAGTCATCTCAACATAATAGCACTTCCTGCATAAACTCGGACCGAATAGGGACTTTCTTGCGAGCATAAACAATGCTGGGAAATTTGACATTCGCAAAACGATTCGTGGGAAAGGGAAATGATAGTAAAATTGCTATCAAAAAGGTTTTCTCCTTCCAAGAAAGAGAGAGAATGAAAGAAAGACATTAAGGTTGGAAAGAGAGAATAGGAAAAAAGCAAATGCTGTGTGTTGAGTACCATACTCAGAATTATTGTCACACATGATTATTGTTAAACCCGACAGACGAGTTCTGTTCTGATCCAGGCAAGACTCACATAATCATAGGTACCGTAATGATTGGAACTCACCTTTACTACTTTGCCGGTCCGCAAAACTAGCGACGACACTTCGTCTACAAGGCGTAGGGTGCTCTTATCGCGCGTACCTACTAGTATATTTCGCAGCCTGTAGTGCGGTCCGTCGCTCGAGGAGCGTAGAGCGTCATCGAACGATGTACTGGCCCACTGATTGGCCGCACGATAGACTGAAATAAGCCGCCGGAGTATTTTCTATGCATTAGTGTCGACTCACGGTTTTGTGGAGGGACCGTGGTCGACTGGATCAATGATTGCATAAGGCGTCTGATTGTAAAATAGCCCGCCCATTTTCAGCCAATAAATCCAGGGCTAAATATGATTGGACCTCGAAATTTGAATTTTTATCTGGTGCTTATTATTGGGTTAAACCGTTATTCGTCTTGAGTCGCTCAACTTTGTGTCCGAACTGCACATATTGTTTTATGTGACATTCTACATGTAATCTAAATAGCAGTAATAACGTTCGAAAATAGCCCTGATAGGGAGGCTATCCACACTTGATTTTCAGAAGTTACATTCTCTTCAGTTGGTGTCACTTTCGTTTCCAAAACACACGCTTTTGATTCGTGAATTTTCTTGCTATTTGAGTTCCATCGTTTCTGAATGGAAGTGAAACGAAAAAGTGGAACAACACCCATGGTTTATTCCGTCGAGTAACATGTACTCTGTTTTGACATTTATTTTCGCACAGACTTGGGACACGTCTATCCTCGCTGGCTTGCGTACGACTATGGTGCCATGTTCCTTCTGTGTTGCGACTTCCGTGGCAAAGACCGAGCGAAGAGAGGCTATGAGCTTTTATGCTAAAAAGCTCAGATAAGCGTCGAATGTAGTACGCAAGCCAGATAGTGTCACTGAAGAGCTTGTGAGCATTCGCTCCGGCGGCGACAATCCCACTCAGAGGAAGTGTGCCAGACATATTCATTAGTAGGCCTACTGATAACAGTGAAACGAGCGGTGTGTTGTGTGTTCAGTTTTTTGTCGGTTAAGCCTAATGACAGTCACTCGTGAGCTATTCAGCTCTGGGACTATTCGCGCCCATGACCGATGTACTTAAGCGAGAAAAACCATCGCTTATGTACGCTCGTCTATGGGGCGAAAAGTCCAGAGCTGAATAGCTCACGAGTGACTGTGGCTCACGAGTGACTGTGGCCTAATTCACGTGCGGCGCGCGCGCAGCCACGAGCCGAGTTCACGATGCATGATTAGCATGTTAAAGCTAGAAATACGAGCATTTTCACTCTATAGGGACTGGTCAATTTCTTCGGCCGGGGGGGGGGGGCGGTGGATTCAGGGGGGGTCACCCTGTTTTTGACTTTGGTGATAGGGGGGTCACCATGTTTTTGAAATGCCCAATAGGGAGGTCAGTGTGTTTTTGAATTTCGACACAGGCTCATCATTGCCTAAAATGAATCGTGTCAGCCACAAATTTCATCCAGTTGCAATTTTCGGCGCGCCCTTCGGGCGCCTAACTTTAATAATCAGATATATTTTTCAGCACGCCCAACTTCAACATATTAGGCATACATATACCAGAGATATATGTATGTTCAATATTTTTCAGTGTGCTCTTCGAGCGCATTACTTTAATATATCAGACATTTTTCAGCACGCCCTTCCTGTGCATGACTTTAATATACAAGACATATATATCAGAGACAGGATGTTTCATATTTTTTTCTCCGCGCCCTTCGGGCGCCATACTTTAATGAATCAGATATATATTCTAGAGATATCTTGATGTTTGCTAAGTGAAAGTGTACCATTATGACCATTCATATGAAAAGCATGACAAATTCCTGATACTTTTCTGTTCTCTCTATGAGAATTCAGTATGAGAAAGCAACATGCACAAATATTTCACAATATATATTTGATACAGTGACTTATTTTAGAGATAGAAAAATGACAAGATATCTTTCGTTCTCATTGATGCAACTGTTTTCCTTTGTGTCTCAGGTTTTCTGTAGAATGATGCTTTTTATGACCAAAATAACAGTTAAAAAGGCAGTTTTTGTCATTATTAGCTGTGCTTTTATGGTTTCAATGTTACAAGAAAAGGTCATCTCAGACACTGCACACATCAGATTTGGCTAAAATGCCTCTCTATGGCTCCTCAGGAGATTTAATTGGATGACTGGCAAGTCTTAACACCCATCAAAATTTTTGATTTACTGCTTTTTCCTCTTTGATATTAATGATTGACATCCATTTCTGTACAACAGTTCAGGACATCTGGTTAAGCATAGAAAGTGTGAAATACATTCACAGCTCATTCAAAATGTACTGTATTCAAACTTTAAGATTGACACTTTGAAATTCCTATCTTACATGTCAACAATTTCATTAAAACACGAATGACTGTTAAAATATAAATTATATGAAAAATTATATATATATATATATATATATATATATATATATATATATATATATATATAATTTATGTCCACCTTTTGTTTTACAGTTGTCGCGTGCGGGGGGGTCACCCTGTTTTCAAATTTGGAATAGGGGGGTCACCCTGTTTTCAAAATTTGGAATGGGGGGGGAGTCAGCCACTTTTTGACGTCGGCAAAAAATAATCCACCGCCCCCCTCCCCGCCGAAGAAACTGACCAGTCCCTAATATAATTTAGGTAACATTTGGAATGGTCATGAGAAATGTTACATAATTAGGTACCAGTCTGAGAGCGCCCTCTTCTGGCCATGCTCTGTACATTGTAGTGTTCAATCTATATGCTTGGGGCCTGCATGTGACCTCTTGCTCTATCTCCGCTGTAACTTTTCCATCTTCGCTGCCGTAGTTATGGATAACGCAGAGCAACAACTTTTAGATCTTGGTCTGGAGCCAAGTCCGGCAACTAAAAGAGGCATATCTACCCGCAGTAAAGTGTCAAAATCATCGACTGCTGCCAGAACAGGGAGAGTTCGAGTCATACCACAGAAGAAAGTCAAGATGGCGACGGCCCGCCCTAAAAAAGGCGGGAGAAGTAGTACAACTGACTCAGATAGCTACGGACTTTCAGAAGTAGAGCAGCTCAAGCTAGAAAAGGAAGAGTTACAGCTGGAGATAGAAACATTGCAGCAGAGGCAGGAAGTTGACGCTCTCCGTCAACAATTGCAAGAAATGCGTATTCAGAAGTCTAGCCCGCCTCAGACTCATATACTGCTAGTGCCACTGCTGCTGTATGGAGCCCGCCAAACCCGTCTTCGGCGTCCTCCGCAGGGTCCGATCCGAACAACCTGTCACTACCAGATCTCAGAAAAATGGCGAAGGAAGAATCGCACCTACAGTGGTCCCTAGCATCTGGCAGCCCCTGGTTCCACGGTAATACTGGTCTTGCTAACAATGCTAGTGAGGTTAGCGATCGCCCAATTGTGAATTCATTTCCGTTGGTAGCCGGAGCCAACGCAGAGCAAATATCAAGGCCAGGTAATGTACAAATGAAGTCCATGCGGTTCAATACAAGAACCGACAGAGTGCATCACCATGTTTTATGGCCACACATGTTTGTCAGAGCGAGAACATTTACTGGTGCTACACCAAAGTTTGATGATTTGTCCATGGCAGAATTCATGGAAGGTAATTTGGCTATACTTCAGCTGCCAGCTTTATCTGATCTCGAGAAAAAACAACGCCTACAACATTTGCAGTCCCTCATGAAGGACGCTAACCTGTTTCCCTGGGATGCTATTTTGAAGTTTGAAGGGGCGCTGTTGACAGATATGGAGTCAGGTTTGAAAACATGGACTGATGACAATGTTGACCTGAGAGAACAGTATTTACTCCCCGCATTGGTGAAATAAAGAGAGACAATAAAGCTAACAGTAACAAAACCAAGAAAAAAGATCAGTTCAATGTTTGCTACAAATATCAAAACAACAAGTGTGAGAGAGTAGAGGATGAGTGCTCCTTTTAAGCACTTCTGTGAAGCTTGCCTAAAATTGCGCAACAGTGTAGCAAAGCATCCCAAGAGTGCCTGCCCATGGAAGGACAAAGCTTATCGCGAGAAGGAAAGCCAGCAAGCCACTGCTGATAAACCTGAGGTAGATACTGTTGTACATGTTCAGGTTGAACTTGATGACAACAATAACAAAGTCTCACGTAAATTCAATGACATGGTAGAGGTTGGGGTTAATTGTAACATAGTTGGTGCAGACCATGCATATGTAGAGAGCCCTAGTGATGCAGTCACAAGCTGTAGTGTTGCCTTGCAAACAGAGGCAAATTTTTTCAGGTTTTCCCATCAGTTTCAGCATATTGACATTTGTTCAATTGAGAACTTTAACACTGATGTTGTATTGGCAAGTAATGATGATACCACAGTATTAGTGTGCCACAATGATGACTCAAATGCCAGTGTCAACAATAACACAGTATTAGCGTGCCAAAATAACGGCTCAAATGCCAGGGTTGATGGTATCACCACTGTAGTGTGCCAAAATGATAACTCAAATGCCAGTGTTGATGATGCCACAGTAGTGTGCCAAAATGATGGCTTAAATGCCAGTGTCGATAATGCCACAGTCTTAGTGTGCCAAAATGATGGCTTAAATGCCAGTGTCGATAATGCCACAGTCTTAGTGTGCCAAATGATGGCTTAAATGCCAGTGTTGATAATGCCACAGTCCTAGTGTGCCAAAATGATGGCTTAAATGCCAGTGTTGATAATGCCATGATGATTTTACAGATATGATAACTCGCAAAGGAAAAGGGTGCTTACTGTTTAAACGAGACTTAAGTAGAGCATATCGACAGATCCCAGTTGATCCGGCAGACTACCATTACTTGGTTATACATGGAGGGATCTTTTATTTTTTGATTTAACTTTGCCTTTTGGTCTCCGGACAGCGGCACTTGCTTGTCAGCGTACAACAAATGCTGTCAACTACATTTTGTCCAACAAGGGGTATGAGTGTATCAATTACTTAGACGATTTTGGTGGGGCTGAAACCCCAGATAGGGCACTGTCAGCATTTAACCAACTTGGAATTGTGTTAGACGAACTTGGCTTGCAAGAATCTGAACAGAAGGCAGTTCCCCCAACCCCAGTCATGACCTTTCTGGGAATTCAACTGAATACTTTAACCATGACCATGGAGGTAACACCCGACAGGCTTACAGAAATTGAGCAGGAACTGCGTAAATGGGCTACCAAAACAAGGGCCACTAAACGTGACTTGCAATCCCTCATAGGGAAACTAGCATTTGTTGCCAAATGTGTAAAGCCGGGTAGGTTATTTCTCTCTAGAATGCTAGAGCTTTTGCGTTCAGTAAAATACAATCATCACCATGTTTATCTAAATAATGCCTTTAAAGCTGATTTGCGATGGTGGACAAATTTCCTCAGGGAATATAATGGTGTCTCCATTATTAACAATTCTAGTTGGTCTAGTCCAGATGAGATATTTTCTTGCGATGCATGTCCTACAGGTGGTGGTGGTCTTAGTAATAATGAGTACTTCCATTTTGAATTTCCTGACTTTATAAAGGCTGACAACCTTCATATTAATGCATTGGAGTTGTTTACAATTACTGTCGCGGTGAAGCTGTGGGGCAATCAGTGGTCAGGGATGAAAATTCAAGTGTTGTGTGATAACCTTGCTACTGTGTGGGTCATCAACACTGGTAAAGCCAGGGATGCATTCATGCTTGCTTGTTTGAGAGAATTATGGTTGATCGCAGCATTGCATGAGTTTGAGTTGCGGGCTGTCCATGTGGCTGGTGCCAATAATAGACTAGCTGATGCCTTAAGCCGGTGGCACATCGATCCCAAATATGAAAATGAATTCAAATCAATGGTAAATACCAATGACATGTTAGAAAGACATGTTACTGTATCAGACGTACAGTTTGTCAATGAGTGGTGATTTATTCGTATTTATCTTGCAGGTGACTGCCAAACACCAATCCAAGTCCTAGATGATGAGGTCACTACCTCATTTAGATCAGCTTTAGCTGAAGGCACTCGCCGCAATTTAACATCACAGCTGAAAGGTTACTTTTTATTCTGCAAGTTTTTCGACCTAACACCTGTGCCAGCTTCAGTCCAGACAGTGTGTAGATTTATTCAATTTTTAGCCAGATCAGTCACTTCTAGTGGTACTCTGTATAATTACTTGCATGCAATTAGAAGTTTACACCGTATTCATGGTTTTGCCCCTGTGGCAGCTGATCATTACATTGTCAAATTACTTTTGAAAGGTCTTGCCAGAAATGTTTTACAGCCTCCAAAGCAAAAGTTGCCAATTACTCCAGACATGTTATTCAGGTTTCGCTCCTTTCTTGACTTGTCTACCCCGTATGATGCTACCCTTTGGGCAGCTATTTTGATAGGGTTCTTCTCCTTTTTCCGCAAATCCAATCTTGTTCCTAAATCCGGTGCTGAATTTGATCCACATAAGCACCTCTGTAGGGGAAAAATCATGTGTTCAGAACATGGCCTTATCATTGGAGTAACCTGGTCCAAGACAATTCAGTTTCGTGAACGTTGTTTAACAATTCCACTTGCTACTATCCCAGGTTCCGTTTTATGCCCTATGCAGGCATATGTTCATATGTGTAGTCTTATCCCAGCTTTACCGTCAAGCCCGGCCTTTGTTTATCCAGTAGCTGATAAATTAGTGCCCTTGACTCATTCAGGGCTGGTGGGAGGGTTAAAGAAACTTGTGGAAAAATCTGGTTACCAAGCAAGTAATTATGCAGGTCACAGCTTGCGCAGAGGAGGAGCCAGCTTTGCCTTTGCCAGTAACGTCCCAGGGGAACTGATTAAACTTCAGGGAGATTGGCAATCGAGCGCCTATTCGCGCTACCCAAGCATTTAATTTTACAAAAGGTTTTACGTCTCCTTTCAAATGGGCAGGTCAATCCTTAGTGCTTACAAATAGTCTTGGGCTCCCTCCCTTCCATGTTCTACACTAGCAGGGGGGTTAGTCCTTGTTTGGCAGCAGTTTGGGCCAGCAAGAGCCTCGCTATCACTTTATTAAACACGGGCTCTTGCCCTAAAACTGCCAAACATCGTCCTTGTGTGTTTTGTCATGTTTTCAGTGAGTTTAGACTAATTTAGGTAACATTTGGAATGGTCATGAGAAATGTTACATAATTAGGTACCAGTCTGAGAGCGCCCCTCTGGCCATGCTCTGTACATTGTAGTGTTCAATCTATATGCTTGGGGCCTGCATGTGACCTCTTGCTCTATCTCCGCTGTAACTTTCCCTCCCACCCACCCCAACTTACCTTAGTTAACTTTATTTTTCAAGTTTCTAAGCCCTGTATTTATCACTTACTTTACAATGACTGTATTACCGTTCAATTTGCAATTTTTATTTTAGTGTTTGATTGGACTCACTTAGAGCAGGTTACTTTTTCAAATTGAGCTGGGCCAGCAAGAGCCTCGCTATCACTTTATTAAACACGGGCTCTTGCCCTAAAACTGCCAAACATCGTCTTTGTGTGTTTTGTCATGTTTTCAGTGAGTTAGACTAATTAATTAATTCATTTCCACGGATAAATCAACATTCGGCTTCAACGCCGCCTTCTAAATGCATGAACTGGTGACCAGCGAATGTGTTTACGAATTCTACATCAAGGGGCATATGCAGAAAGGGACTCGAGAGAAATTATAGGGAGGGAGGGCCAGTATTTTTCAAAATCACACTGCCCGTAAAATTGCAACATTAAAAATTGATCAATCAAAATCATGTAAATTAGTTTTGTAGACTATATGGTAAGGTTGCTATATTTCAAATATCTAGGTATCATGATAATTTTAAGAAGAGTTTTACAATATCATTTTCGAGGATGTATGACCTTTAGCCTGCACTATCCCCCTCTGCAACTAAGCTGTGTCTTAAGAGTCAAAGACGGGTGTGTCTTCGAACTGTGCTGGTTGGACACTGTAACCTCCATAAATGTAATAATCTCCATAAATGTAACATCAACCAAATTAAATATGCACCCATAAATGAGTATCACCCATAAATGTAACAAAAATCAACCATAAATGTAATAAAAACACCAACCACAATTGTAATAAATGGTAACCATAAATGTAATAAAAAATCACCCATAAATGTAATACTTGTCAACCATAAATGTAATAAATCTATTTTGTGATCGGAATTGAAGAATTAGCCCTTAAATATTTATCTATGTAATAAGGAAAGCAACTCCGCACATTATTCATATCTTAATTGTTTGCGTTTAGTGTGTTTTGTATATTTGAAAGTGTATTTTACGTTTCCCTATTTTGTGTACAGAACTGATTGGCCATGCGAGACACAGCTGTAATATGAATGTCAGTGCAGTCTCTACTCCCGAGTGGAGGAGACTGTATAACACTACGATCCTTTAACGCCGTTTTTTTCGAAATTTGCCGTACTTTTAAAATTCGTCTTCAGTGGATAAATTGTGTGGAATAATCGATAGATTGTCTGTATTCCTATGTTGTCCCACTGAAGTTTGTTCCTTCACTGGGGATGCTAGGATGTCTAATTTTGTTCTACTGTGTTCAAGGTAGTGTTCGTATTGTGTTTACTAGATTGAAATATAATATATGTTCTCGTCAACATGTTTTGTGTCGTAAGTTTCTGTTATAAGGTTGTATATTTCTCTGTTATTTGTTCTGAGTCATCTGTCATAAACTTTGTGTGGTATCACTGGTTGACGAGTTATTTGACGCTTCTTATTATGTAATTATCAGTGTCTAAAACTGCTGTTCCACTTCCATTATCTAACGGTTTGATCGGTACCTCGCCGTTTTCTGATAGTGTTCTCAAAGTATTCTATTCTGTGTTTCGGAAAGGAAACCTAGTTTCAGGAAAGTATGCAATAATATCACACTAGTAAGTCTTATTAAAGTTATTATTTACTCAGGGCATTGATAAACAAATGATCACATACGCAAGTTCAAGTTTATTACATTTATGGTTGAGTTTTATTAGATTTATGGTTAATTTGTTTATTATATTTGTGGTTGCGGGTTGTTACATTAATGGTTGACTGTTTTATTACATTTGTGGTTGATTTTATTACAATTGTGGTTGATATTACATTTGTGGGGATTATTACATTTATGGAGGTTACACACCGACTTCGACCCTCAAATCTCCCGTACCTCACTAATTATGCACATCTATAAATTTTAGTCTAGCTACACAGAGATGGAGGCCTGAAGTTTATGTGGACGGCGATGATTATGTTAACTAAGATTTCTGCAAAATATCAGCAACCAGGATGACATTTGACCTAGCCAATATTTCTATAGGTCTGATTTTGCTTGACGGCCATCATTGGAGGAAAGTGTACAGGGAAAATATCAGTAACCAGGATGACCTTTGACCTGAATTAAATTATTTGCCAGTATATTAGTGCAACAGCCTTCATATTTGTGGGATGAGGCGTCACATTATGAATTAGTAAATATCTGTCAATTAAATATTATTGATGTTGAGTATAGCACGTACAGGGGCGGCAGAACGATTGGGGAGAGTCACTTTTCTCAGCATCATTTTGAAAAATTCGACCTCCCTCCCTATAATTTTTTTCTAGTCCCTTACAGGCCAGCACATGTTGAATTCGTGAACACACATATCGCAGGGAAGGACAAAGAAATAAATAAATAAAAAAGATTGCGATCAGAAATGAAGTAAAAAATAAATAATGTACCAACAGTTGAATTTCGTAATCATTACTTTTCATTTTGGGGCGCAAATTGCAGGGATGGGTCACTTATAACAGAAGATGATTTGCCTAGTTGTGTATTGGAAAAAATTATTCATAGTGTCCTCATAGACTACCATGTATAGAAATCAACATTTCGGTAAAAAATTCAAATTTCCTTTGCGCGCTAAATTGCAACCTTTTCTCCCAAAACACCATGGCGTCAGTCCTCCGCCCTGTAATTTCTGTCCATAACTTACATAATAATTAAACCAATTGTTATGTAAATTATGTTATACTATTTCAGTTATTCCTAGAGAAAATACTGCAGTGATTGGGAGAGGGTCAAATTTTAGAATGTTGGACAATGGAGATTGTCATATTTTACAGTAAAAGTGCGCACGGGAATTCCCCGGCCAAATCTCTGAATTACTGAAGGCTCCCTAATGTTCAGCCTGAATTATGATTAATACAGACACTGTTCGGCATGAGTACATTCTCTAAATTTTACCGGATTTTATGGGTCAGCAGCCAAGAAAAAATAATATTTTTAAAAATACTCCTACCAACTTACCTACCCTAATTTTCGGAAGCATGTTACTGATTGAAACGCATTTTGATTGGCATAGTCACTGATCAAAAACAGGAAAAATCTACTTCTATAAGCCATGCCTCCATATTGACTGAAATCCGAATCTCGTCGCCAGATCACAGCAGATAGTATCTTGCCGCTTCATAAATAGGGGCCACATACAAATGTCTACTTATTTCTATGCATTGCTCTGACATCATGCCTCATGGAATTAACATATTAACCCGATGCAT
This sequence comes from Ptychodera flava, assembly GCF_041260155.1. NCBI lineage: Eukaryota > Metazoa > Hemichordata > Enteropneusta > Ptychoderidae > Ptychodera > Ptychodera flava. Next base: position 24,522,250 of record NC_091946.1, read on the forward strand.
GCAGCTCATGGCAGTCGCTTGCGTTGAGTGAAACGTTCGCGACTTTCGACTGTGAGTGTAAGTGCCCCTTGTAAAACAGCTACAGCTTCAGGCGACATTAATACAGTACCACACATCATATTCCATTTTGCAGAAATAACAATATGTAAGGGACCAGAACTGTACTATTTTAAATACTTCTTTTCTTTTGTTGTTCACAATGTAAAATTCAAAAATGTTGTTTCTCGTCAGCACGCGCATCACTTCCTGCGCGTAGCCTAAACTCTTTTCAGCTTCTGTGAAGCAGAGATTGAAGATGGAGAAAATGAAGTATTAAAGTCGCAAGATTGTATGCTTTATACAAACTACCTCTTATGCAGTATGTAAATTACCAGAAATCAATGTTACACATGTAAAATACCTGCTAACTTTCTGTTTGCAGGAAGACTTACTGACTGGAACTGAAAGTAGAACATTTAAAAAAAATGCGCATCGTCATGTCATTTTCACAAAGAAGCCATGACTGCCCACTGTGCACAACATACAAAATGTCAGTCATTGACACGCAGATTGCAGTCTACACGGACATTCACTTTTGTACAATAATATCGGACATCACCCATATATAGTCTATGATGAATATATTTTTACACTGGCCATTTGAACTTTATTGTACAATAAAAACGATGCAGGAAAATACATTAAAAGTTATATTTAATGGAGCTTCAACTCATCACAGGAAACAAGATCAAAGTAAGAATTCAATGTCCCCACAGTTATATGTCTATGATGATGAAAATATTATAAAATGGAAATAAGTGAAACAGGTGTGTATTCACTTTTTCTAAAAATTAAAAGCGTGTTGTGAAAATTTTCTCATAATTTGAACAAAACAGAAAGCAGACAGGCCTAGGAACCTGTAAATGTGAAAACTGTTGGATTCGAAAAATATAGTGTTCTGACAAAAAAGCGGCAGTGGCCCTGAAAATTTAAATATGCAAATTTTATAAGAATTTTCACAGGTAGAAATAATGTCACGTTTATGACCAAAAGTGACACCTTTATTTCCATAACTAAATGAAATGCTACCTTAAAACCAAATGACCTATTCTTGGGGTTCCTTACAAAGGTACAGGACATAATATGAAAATAACGATCTATGGCCTCATGACCTGTTTGCTTCAATTCACCTATTTATTAGTAGATTGTGATAAATAAATTATCGCCATGTCAAAAGAGGGGAGTGGATGTGCTACAGCGTTACATGTAGGTAATTCTATAGGTCTGTAAAATGCATCTCTAACAAGGATCTCTTTCACACCTTCATAAAATCTCCTGTGAGTCTCTTGTTGGCCTGTTCTGTTTGTGCCACGACAACGACAAAATGTGAAAATTGAGAATAAAAGATCCAAAAATAGTACACTCTGACATGACAGTGTACGATTACTCTGGTATTCAAATTACAAAGCTTACAGCTGAGCTACAATGTAGCAAAATTCAGGCAAAGTAGGTATAGTATCAAACTAGGAAAATCTTGACAATTGAGTTTATTTTCGCATCAATTCAAAAGCAAGTTTAAAATTATTTTTATCTTCGAGAAGTAAATGGGTTTGCATAGGCTTTCAATATATAATTCTGAATATTTAAAAAGTGTAAAACCTGTGTAACTATGATACATTTACTGGTATTTTCATTTGCTGTATTATTTTGCAATATTTCTCACAGTAACTCATTACAAGCATTATATAATACCTGACAATCTTTAAATTAATATCTTGGTCCTGGTGTTCAATGTACAAAGTCAACACACTGAAATACAGCTTGATTAAGACCATTTAGATAGTGACAAAATTGAGAATATAGTGGTAAAAGTTATCAGTTGGTAGATATAGATTGTTGAAGCAGATAGCAATTTATTTCAGGTAACTGACCTTGTGTTCAGGGTTTCGAATGATAACTGTATACTGATATGGCTGAAACTCATATCAATGTGTATATGTTTGTCGCAAAGTGTCATGAGATGGACTACACTGACGCTTCAGACCGTGACTAAAATTGCTGTCAGCACGGTATTTCAGTTTGCATTCGTAGGGTGTATGTTTTTGAAAGTATATTTTACAGGTTGATTGAAGCAGAGTAATGTTTGGCATCGAGTTCCTTGAAAGATAATGATAGGTACCTAAGAAATCCGATAGAAAAAATACGGTGTTCAAGTGACTTTCACTACTGGAACTACGGCTTCCTTTGATAACTGATTAAGAAGAAACGACCACGCCATGCGAGAGAACACGTACGAAGACTCTGTCAAACGACTAGGTTGTTTAACCTAGTATAGTCTACACCTCGATGTCTGCCGAAAAGCCGAGCAGTTGCCTTTCTCACAAGGACAACAGCGAAGACTTCCTCTTAGGCTTTGTTATGCACGTTCAAGCCTCATTCCAGAATTTATTCTTCATCCTGCTCAGTTTTAACACGATGCCATTCGAGGTATGTTATGGAACTCATAATGTCGTCAATGACTGGTGAAATACTTTTCCCTTCGATGTTTTCTTTTAAAATCGGGATTAGTTTCTGTCGCTTGGTGACCCAGCTATCCATTGCCATTTCGGCTTCATACATACAATAACCGCTTCAAGGAAGGCTTTTGATAGGATCAAAATAGATGCACGACTGTTCTCAAAGGCTTCATTGATGTTTGTGAAAACATCTTTAAAAAAAGAAAAAAAAAAGAGTTAAGATAGAGGGTCACATATGATATGGTATTCTAATACAACAATGTAATCGCTTTTTAATTAAAAAAATACATAAAAATAATGAGGCTTTTTGAGGAAACCACTGGAATAAAAGTTGAAATGCTGCAATGTTGTTCTGAAAACATCAAAAAATTCAGAGTCATATTACCTCTTCCTGCAGGAAAGTATCGCTCGTGTTAGCAACAATTTTCGTTTTTTTGTCTTTCTCGAGACGGCCTCAATAGTGTCGACAAAGTCTTCATCTTCGCTACTGTATGATACCATTGCATCGTAATCCTTAGTTTCTATAATGAGAAGGCATCAGTTATGTGTTAAAGGAGGTAAAATGAAGCACTTTCTTGAAATGGTAATGGAATTATATTTATGTCTTATTTATTAATTTAGCTTCAAATTTTCGAGTAGTTTAAAAGTTAATGATAGAGTGGTTGAATTAGCATTTAATCCCAAGCGTCTAACAGAATGAATTAAGTGATGAAATTTTATGTATGTACGAAAAATACACGCCATGAGAAAATTGACAATCTACAAATAAACTAAACACTTCGATAATAAAGCGCATCAAGTCCTAGATGGCACTTGTTATGTATTAAACCAACGAATTTGGGATCGACATTTTAATATCAGAAATCAAATTTTGATTTTGTTTAAAACGAAATCTAAAGTATCGAGTTACTCTTGTATTGCGTCAACAGTGGTGCGAAAATTCGGTATGAAAGAAAACTAGGGATAATGTCTGTTTGTACTTTTGGCTCTCCCGATAGACACTGCTCGTCGCATGAAAAGTGTATGCTTTGTTTAACTAACCGTCCGAGTCATTAATCATCCTGGATGGCAAGGACAGTAGGCAAGCTGAAGATATTCCTAGAGTAAGCCCTAGTGCCGACTTGGCTGTAAACGATAGAACTATTGTTATGAAAGGATAATGTGTTACGCATGCCAGGAGATACAGTATTGTGGTGGATGGGGCTCATCGACTTCTACCCAAAGTATTGAAGGTTTGGTTATTTTAAATACAAAGTACAGGTATTTGAGTGGCACCCCTATTCAGAAAGGGAGTGGCAGATCAACAGCAGTCCTAAACCAATAACCTGAATATTTTACAAAGTGTTTCCATACAGTTTGTCATAAATGAATCAAGGTGTTCCTTTACAGATTGTATGTGTTTCGTTTGTGTTTCGTTTTTATTTTGCTATCCCGTTATACAATGTTCATATCGTAGAATATCTCAATGTTTCGAAGAAGGAAGAAGCGTAGCAAGAACCATGGCATATCATATTCCTGTTACAAGGACGACAGACTCATTTTGATTTGTTTTGAATTCCATGCTAATGGAGGGCTCGATGTCACACGAGAGCGCTTACAAACATAGACATGTCATGGCTTACTTCATGATTACAGTAGTAATTTATCATATGTTGCTTTAGTTTCATAAATCTTGCATTTGTCGACGTCAAACTGATTAGTTAAACCACAGTGGCATAAATATTTGGATCGTTCCATAACTATATTCGGTAGTTTGAAAGTTCGATATGCATCATATTGTTCGGTGGCGACATTTTGAGACCAATCGGAAAGTTTATTTAACTTCGTGGATTTATCATCATAAATTATTTGCAGTTTTTGTAAGAGACAATAACATGTCGCTGTTTGATCTTTATATTCGTTCCCGGTGAGTATTCTCCTAATGTACGATTTAATCACACAGGCCATATTGTCAATGCAAATGTTCAGGATGTATATTCACAAGCTCCCGATCAAAATTTTGGGTTTCCAACGTGAACCATTCAAACTCGTGGTATTTCCTATACTTACACTGAATAAATCACACTGTGACGGGGTCTCTATTGAGAATGGAAGAGTCTGGTGTATGTATAAATATACATATTTTCCGTATCCTCACCGGTGAACATTCGCGATCCCTTCTCGACAAGGAGATGACAGGTCGCTATACATATAATTGACCCTCGCCTTTTATAACGTCAAACGACTGAGGAATTAGGAGCCGGGGAGACTGTACATACAAAGACAGTTAAATACAGTAAGTTTCGATTTTCCAACCAAGAAACTTGAATTCATCTATGAAATCTCAAAAAAAAATACATTTGAAAACGTACTTGCGATGACCGTTGCTGTGGCTATGTACTTTTCTTGTACTTGTCCGTTATATGGCATTCGTAGGCGCCTTCTGTCAATGTCGTCACCCTTTTGATTTGCAATTCTGATATTCTGTGAAATTAAACCCATAAGAGATTCATGAAGGTAATGTTTGAGCCTTAGTTATGTTTAAAGGCGCCCTTCTCAATCCCTTGTCCTCGCATTAGCGAATATTTATCTGATAATTGAGTGGGGCTTTAAGTTTACAATAAAAAGCACATACCCTTTGAATCTGTTATCGATGTGAATTGCGCTCGTCTGATTCGTAAAATGAAGATATTTTCCACTATGGCACCGCGTTATGCTTTATATCCCATTCGTCACCTATTTTCGGTAAGTCGATGTTTTGGCTGCTGCAAGTCAACCCAGCAAAGGTTCCATTCTGAGCTTAACTTCTTGGAGGAGCCACATTATTGAAGCCTTGGCTGCAAACGTTGACAGGAAATGACAGAAGAAATGATAAAACAACGGGAAAGAATAATTGATGCAAAAAGGTCAAATTCTAACTATACATCATAAATCACGGCATAGTGCAACTATTTTTATACTACAGGACTATTCTCGCATAATACAAGAGTAATGTTTTTTAGGAAAAGTTCAAATAATCGGGCAATTTATAATTTACTGGCTGGTTTCTAAATATTCGTCCAATTCATAGATATTTGGTGACAATTTCGACTAAAAACAACGGTTGCCCACTAAAAGACGTAAAGCACATATACACAATAAAAGAACATTACACAGTATAATGGTATATCCTAACCATGTAGAGCTAAGCATCCTTGTTTCTATCTGTCTGAAGATTGCAGGATACATGAAACTAAAGTAACAACATACTATTAGTTTGTACTTGATGTAATTTGTGTTATGTATGTATGTATGTATGTATGTATGTATGTATGTATGTATGTATGTATGTATGTATGTATGTATGTATGTATGTATGTATGTATATAGATATATATATATATATATATATATATATATATATATATATATATATATATATATATATATATATATATATATATATATCACATACATAGACCCTGTTATCCCCAGTGTGACATCAACAATAGTACTACGGTTTACAGGTTTTCTGTATTCCCCTACTTCTGACGTCAGAAGTTGGGTAATACGGTCGAACTTTTTTCTACAGCCGTGGTACTGGCAGGTATTATCGCCTAGCTTCTCGATGAAAATAGAGTAAACTTAGGTTCTGAAGAATTTTGGCGGAATTAGGTATTCATAAACATGTGACAAAAATCTACACATATTGATTACGATGATCGTGACAGTTTCTCTGTTTCTCAATCCCGTAAAATTATAAACTGTTCAGCTTCCAAAAGTAGCCTACATCATGTAAATCGGTGGGTCCCCTCCCAAAATTGACGAATTTATCTGCGAACGGGAAGAATCAAATGTACAAAAATCCACAAGTAATGCTGTCAAGCAACTGATGAAACTTTTAGCATCGGCTAAGGATTTTATTGACGTTGAATTTCAGTAGGGGTTTATCAAGGAGGTATAAAAAGGGGAAGTTTAAGGGACCGTTCAGTTTTTACGGCGGGGGGGGGGGGCAAAATCCAGGGGGGGGTGGTCATCGTAATTTGGAATCCACGAAGGGGGGTCATCGCTTTTCACTGGTAGGAAAGGGGGGGGGGGGTCACAACATTTTCAAAAACATAATACCTACAATAAAGTTCACTTTATGCCATGGCCATGATCGATCCTCTTTACCGGCGGGCCGCCTTCGGTGGCCAACTACAATAACTTGACTTTATGTAATGGCCCATGACCCTCTTAACGGGCAGACACCTTTGGCGCCAACTCCAATTAGGTTTACTTCTTGCAATGGCCATGATCGACCCTCTTTAATGGCGGGCCGCTTTCGGCGGCCCACTACAATATAAATAAGTTAATTCATGATGGCTGACGACGTGTGGCGCACGACTCTCTTTACCGGCAGGACCAGACTTTGCCAACCCACTACAATAAGCAGCGGGCGGCCTTCGGTGACCAACTCATATTACAGTAGTATTTGGTTAAGTGCCTATCTCATCTTTAAAAGACCATTTACATGCTCGCGACCTGAATGTAGCACTGAGACAAAAAGGGGACTTTGCATAACAGTGTGATCGACATAAGTTTTCTATGGAAATGAAGTTAAAAATTGCCTTCCAGTTGTCCTAATTAACAGACGTTTGCATGGATGTGGCTGAGAAGTTTTGCCACTGGCATCTCTGCTACACGAATAAAGTGCGCCGCGTACTGGAGTTCAAATCCAACCGTGCGGGTAAATTTGACATATAGGGTTTCTGTTATTTTTCAGCAGTGGGGTTGGTCATCAATTTTTTTCGTCTGACAAAGGGGGGGGGGTCATCACTTTTCACGAAAAAATGCAAGGGGGGGGGTCTATATGTTTTTGACAAGATTTTGCCGCCCCTCCCCCCAGGCAGTAAAAACTGAACTAATGGCGCTGCCCGTACATACTTATGCGAGTCTGGTCGTGCACATCCTCGATCCGAACCGCGGTACGAGACAAAGTGCATTCACAGTGACACAGATAGATGCATGACACAAACGATTGCTAGCTAGGCTCGAATGAACATGAAATGGAAAAATGTCAGATGTTTTGCTGTTTCTGCTTTGTTTAATGTTCGTTTATTGTTTATTCCATTCACAATTAACGCAAAGTTCACAGCATGAGGCTAACCCCCAAGTTTCAAACAGTATGACCTCCTAGTTGAGAAAGAGATCGATCAAGCGATCTTCGTATCGCGTACTGCATCACACTCCACGACATTTATTTATTTTCACAGATGCACTGACGTTGCATAAATAATCGACAACAACAACGTGATGTACAGTTTAATTGCGGTTTTATTCACATGTTGTACCCAAAGTCAAAATTTGACATAATTTTGAAACGGCGTTGACAAGCCGACAACTTCAGAGAGTATTCAATCCCCGGATTCGATCGTGCAGTACTGTACAGTATAACTGGGTAAAGCAATCGCCGCTATGTATGGCACGGCCACTATAAATTGTGAGAAAAAACAGAGTGAGCAGATAAGCCAATAATCTTACCAAGTTTGTAGTTTTACAACTCTGTCATAACCAATAGCTGATGATGACCAGAGCCGTTAAAGTAGACCCATTGGTGATGGTTGTGTCGCCGTTTCGCCTTCGCAAAGTGAAACTGACTTCCCGATTGGAGTGTCCTGAAATCATATTGAAGATTAAGCGCTGCCATAAACACGCGTGCGTCAGACACTCACAGCCCTTGCTTACATTTAAAAAACAGCAGAGTTTGTGGGAAATTACGGGTAGCTTAGCTGAAAACAGGTCGCCTCACTGTATACATATTTGTTCTGCACTTATGATTCCAATATTGTGCCACTACATATACACATGACAGGTAAAATAATTCAATATTGTTAATGATTGATTGTCCCTGGAGTGGGTGTATCAGGTACTTGTGTGCAAACGTGCATACTTTTGATGTCACTTGCTTTCTTACTCACCTCGCGAACGTGAACTTGGAATTCGCAAGGCAAAATTGCGTCATCTTCCAAATCCATCCATTCTCCTCTCGAGAAGCGCGTGATTACTGAAGAGAGGGGTAATAAATAAATATGTTTTGTTGATGTTGAATAACAATATGACATCTAACAAGGAAGTTGGTCATATGACTGTTATATGTCATATTTCCAAAACTAGGAAACATATTTTATCAAATGAGAAACAGTTACTTTCTTCTTCGTTTTGTTCGTTGTGGACATGTAAACTTGTCCTTATTTTCTATATTAGAAAGCCGTCGTGATCGAATTTGTATTACACTTCTTTCACATGAAAGCATTTTGATCATAAATTGTGACGCTAAAAGCGTTCTGATCATAAATTGTGACGCGAAAAATCTCAGCTGTCGAGTAACAAAAGACCGTTTTGCAGCAACTGCCTACGTTGGCGTTGTCTCATCACTCGCTTAGTTAGCCTGCTCCGGGAGAAAAGACTAGGCAAGGAACTTTTAGAAATGTGTTTTCTAAACGTGAAACAATTATTAATGTAACTTTTCTCCGGAATATTCATTGCATGGCAGTACAAAGTTGGCATTTTCTTTAAGATTTACTCTAGCATCTGACAAGATCCTGAAAATGGTCGAGTTACCATGCTCTATAAGGTAGTATGCGCCTCGAAAGTGAAAGAACTTAAACTTTTGCTCAAACTTTCCTCAAGGAATATTTCAACCATTCTCTTTCAAAATCAAGAATAAAAATCGGAAGTCACGGGCAAATTTTGCTACTAGAGAAACAAATTACTTGACATTTACCGATGTTAAATTCAAATTGGCCGTCGTTCCTGTGTTAACTCTATGGAGGAAAATAAATTTTTGATTTTAGAAAAGTAAGACGGTGAAAAGTTTTCTTCACCAAGAGCTTTAAAATGAACCCCGACAAGTGGTAGATCAGAAAAGAATTGATAAAGTTTGAAAGCCCGAATATCTGTACCCGAGGCGCGATCTACCCTGAAAGTCAGGGCCTCAAAACTGCATAGATATGTCCTAAAGGGATACATGCAAACAATGGGTCCTATGAACAACGCATGCAAGACACAGAGCACGATAGTGGTAAGAATCATAAAACTGATGTGACAAAAATGCCTATCGTCGCATGTTGGTTAATACAATGTATCTAGCTTTTCTCGTAAGCCACTTACCTGGTAATACAACAAGGAACAATCTTATCGCGAGATTTTCTCTCCATATTTCGAATAGTGAGATACCGAAGGATATTTACAAATTTTATCTGACCTACACATTTGTCATTGCAGGGTCTAGTCTGCATATGACGCTGCGATGACAGACAGGATCATAGCTAGTTAATAGTTAACGTGGGAGAACGAGAAGGTATTGAATAAGTAAATAGTCAAATGTGTTGACCAGTGTTACTGCTGTGGCGTCATGATACATTGACGCCATACATGTAAGCCATTAATATGATATATTTGCTAGACTTTCTTATCCTAATCAATTCCAGTTTATGTTCCGATATTGAAGTACTTTTTGACTTGAATTCAAGTATTTTTCCATAAAGACTTGTTCTCAATCCTCGCATATGCCTCTGCAGCGTGGCTCGACATTTTACTTCTCTTGATTGCATATCGGGAAACCCAACACACATGGTTTATTTTTTTTTTTAAATTATTTTTATATATCAAAACTCGTATATGTTTCCTAATGTAACTTGGGATACACGTACTCTGACCGTGACAAAACATATTACCATTCACTCTGTTTTATAAAAGGAAATATATAAATTTATTCTAATTTGAACATCAGTAAATGAGGGCATTCATATGAAGCTACATATTGAATTTCAAAAATGTAAGACGAATGCTATCAGAGGAAACAATATTCGACCATGAAGGAAAACTAACCGAAAAAATTTGCATATGCAAATGTAATTATTGTTTGAAAAAAAAAGCACCGAGTAGGTTACCCTAGCAAACCTACATAACAATTATTGGTATTGGGCAGACGATTAGAGAAAGTTGAGCATAAAAGAACAAAGACTTTTTTCAAAATTTAACCATGTAATGTTAATGCTAATTTATTCATAACTTATATCACATATCTTTTCAAACTTTGTGCAAAAAATGAGAAACATATTCTAAGATATTATAACGTGCGAATTTCACGCTAATTTTAAATCACTCAATAACAGTATCTCCAGGAAGCGGCAAATTGAATTTCAAAGATGTAAGGCTGGTGATGTAGAGGAAAGCGATGTTTTGATAAACAATAAGAAAATTAATCCTAAAAATGTGTATAGGCAAATTCCATAGCCGTTTGAACAAAATCAATGACGTCATCTCTATAAGAACTAACTAACCAAATTTGACAAACGATTTTGTAAAAGTTTGAGAAAATGAACAAAGATCAAAAAATGTAAATTACAAAAATTGCAGATTACGTCATATTTGTACAAATCTCAACCAGATCATAGCTAGGAATATGTATGCAAAATTTCAAAGCTGTCTGACCAGTAGTTTGAAAGTGGAAGATTTTTTACCAAAAATGCCTTCAGAGTTGCGTGTTTCATCGTATTTGGACAAATCTGATTTGAGTCATCCCCAGGGATCTGCATACCAAATATTAAAGCAATTGGACAGCCGGTTTTCAAGAAGGAGCTTTGAATGGAAAAAAATACATGGTCGACGACGAGCGACGGACCGTACGTCATTGACAATGGAGCTAACGGGACGAAAAGGTGTATGAAGTGAAATCACTGGCAAGCAAATCTGAATGAAATATCTATAAAAGACAACTTCTTTAACGAGAAAAAAAGACGGGCAGTTAGATATATTATATTTTGAACAGCCCTATTGGCCTTGTTTACAACATGCAAAATGCCAATCGTTAATTGACATGTACATTGCAATCTACACTGATATCACTTTTCACCAATAATATCGGACATCACCCACATTAAAGGGCCAGTAGTAATGCTAACTTTTGATAGTTTTTTTCACAATTTTTGTTTCGAATGTCAACCATAATTTCTTGTTCTACTCCTCAAGGCATGTTGATATACACAGTGTTAAGTTTGTGTCCCAGCCCGTACATGTGTAAACTGCATTATATTGTTGACAGGTGAATTCTGGTCCGGACTAGAAGTCAAATGTAAACAATAACGATGCATTTTACACATATAGACGCTAAGTTAACAATCTAAATAGTGTTGTTTCAACATTCTTTGGGGAGTAGAATAAGAAGTTCAATTGACATACAAATAAAAATAATGAAAAACAATCATCAAAAGTTAACATTACTGGCCCTTTAAGCTTATGTTGAATATGTTTACACTGAACATTTGAACACCGAAGAAGAAATTGAACAATAAAAGGATGGTAAATACACTTAAAGTTATAATAATGGAGCTTCAACTGATCAAAGGAAACAAAATCAAAGTAAGACTTTCATGTTCCCAGTGGTACATGTCTGTGATGATGAAAAAACTATACAATATATAATCAACAAGACTTTTTCTGCAACTTAATCGGTTCATGGCCCCTAAAATATGGAAATACGTTAAACAGGTGTAGCTTGACTTTTTCACTAAAAATAAGAGTGAGTTGTACAAATTTTATCACAATTTGCACAAAATAGAAAGCAGCCAGGCCTAAGAACCTGTAAATTTGAAGACTATTGGGTTCGAAAAATATGTTCTGACTAAAAAGGGACAATTGCCCTGAAAATTTAAATATGCAAATATTATATAATTTTCATTTTCATCACCTAGAAAGTGACACCTTTATTTCCATATCTAAATGACAATGCTATCTTGAAACCAAGTGACCTATTTTTGGGGTTCCTTACAAAGCTACAGGACATAATATGAAAGTAACGATCTATGGCCTCATGACCTGTTTGCTTCTAATTCAACTATTTATTACTAGATTGTGATAAATACATTATCGCCATGTCAAAGAGATGAGTGAGTGTGCTCCAACATTACATGTAGGTAATTTTATAGGTCTGTAAGATGCATCACTAACAGAGAATCTGTTTCACACCTTTTTAACATCACCAGTGAACTTTGTGTTGAGTCTCTAGTTGGTCTGTTCTGTGTTGCCACGACAACTACAAAATGTGAAAATGGAGAATAAAAGATGCCAGTATATGGTACACTCTGACATGACAGTGTACTATTACTCTGGTATTCAAATTACAAAGCAGTTACAATGTAGCAAAATCCAGGCAAAGTAGGTACAGTATCAAACTAGGAAAATTTTGACATTGAGTTTGTTTCCGCATCAATTCAAAAGAAGTTTAAAGTTATCTTTATCTTCGAGAAGTAAATGGGTTTGCATAGGCTCTCAATATATATTATTCTGAATATTTTAAAGTGTAAAACCTAAGTAAATATATGATACATTATACCGATATAGTCATTAGCTGTATTTTTTGTTTGCAATATTTCTCACAGTAGCTCATTACAAGCATTATCTAATACCTGACAATCTTGAATTAATATCTTGGTCCTGGTGTTCAATGTACAGATGTCAACCCTGTCAGTACAGTGAAATACTGCTTGATTCAGCTTATTAGATAATGACAAAATTGAGAATATAGTGGTTAAAGTTATCAGTTGGTAGATATAAATTGTTGAAGCAGATAGCACTTTATTTCAGGTAACTGACCTGTGTTCAGGGTTCCGAATGGTGTTCGACTGTACACTGATATGACTGAAACTCATGTCAATGTGTTTGTCTCAAAGCATCATGGGTATACTGACGCTACAACTGAAATTGCCATCAGGCTTAAGTTTGCATTCGTAGGGTGTATGTTTTTGAAAGTATATTTTACAGGTTGATTGAAGCAGAGTAATGTTTGTCATCGAGTTCTTTGAAAGATGAGTAGATACCTAAGAATCCGATAGAAAGAAATTACGGTATTTCATGATTTCAACTAGAACTACGGCTCCCTTTGATAACTGATTAAGGAGAAACGACCACGCCATGCGTGAGAACACTGCGAAGACTCTGTCAAATGACTAGGTTGTTTAACCTAATATAGTCTTCACCTCGATGTCTGCCGAAAAGCCGAGCAGTTGCCTTTCTCACAAAGGACACCAGCGAAGGCTTCCTCTTAGGCTTTGTCAGTGCACATTCAAGTCTATTCCAGAATTCATCTTTATCCTGCTCAGTTTTAACACGATGCCATTCGAGGTATGTTATGGAACTCATAATATTGTCGATGACTGGTGAAAACTCTTTCCCTTCGATGTTTTCTATAAAAATCGGGATTAGTTTCTGTCGCTTGGTGATCCAGCTATCCATTGCCATTCCGGCTTCATGCATACAATAACCGCTTTCAAGGTAGGCGTTTGATAGGATCAAAATAGATGCACGACTGTTCTCAAAGGCTTCACTGATGTTTGTGAAAATATCTTCAAAAAAAAAATAATAAGAGTTAAGATAGAGGGTCGCATATGATATAATACTCTAACACAACAATGTAATCGGTTTTGATAAAAAAATCCATGAAAATATGAGTCTTGTACAGCAAAACTTTTGGAATAAAAGTTGGAATGGTACAATGTTCTAAAAATATCAGGAAATTCAGTCATATTACATCTTCCTGCAGGAAAATCTCGCTCGTGCAGCAACAATTTTCGATTTTTTTTTTTTCGAGACGGTCCTCTATAGTGTCGACAAAGTCTTCGTCTTCGCTATTATATGATACCATTGCATCGTATTTCTTGGTTTCTATAATGAAAAAGGCATCAGTTATGTGTTAAAGGAGGTAAGATGAAGCACTTCCTTGAAATTGGTAATGGAATTTATTTTTATTTTTAAGAAGTAGCTTTAAATTTTCGACTGTTTAAAAGTTAATGATAGAGTGGCTGAATTAGCATTTAATCCCAAGTGTCTGACAGAATGGATTAAGTCGTGATGGAATTTTATGTGTGTACTATACTAGAAATACATGCCATAATAAAATAGTCAATCTACAAATAAACTCAACACCTCGATAATAAAGCGCATCAAGTCCCAAGATGGTACTTGTTATGTATAGAACCAACAAGTTGCGATCGATATTTTAATATCTCCGATAGAGACTGCTCGTCGCATGAAAAGTGTATGCTATGTTCAACTAACCGTCCCAGTCATAATCATTATCGTCTTGAAAGAACTTGACCAGTTTGTGCCGATACCAATAACCAAGAAACACACAGACCGGAATGGCAAGGACAAGTAGGCAAGCTGAAGATATTCCTAGAGTAAGCCCTAGTGCCGACTTGGCTGTAAACGATAGAACTATTGTTATGAAGAAATGGATAGATTGTGTTACGCATGCCAGGAGATACAGTATTGTGGTGGATGGGGCTCCATCGACTTCTACCCAAAGTATTGAAGGTTTGGTTATTTTAAATACAAAGTACAGGTATTTGAGTGGCACCCCTATTCAGAAAGGGAGTGGCAGATCAACAGCAGTCCTAAACCAATAGCCTGAATATTTTACAAAGTGTTTCCATACAGTTTGTCATAAATGAATCAAGGTGTTCCTTTACACATTTATGTGTTCATTGTGTTTCGTTTGTGTTTCGTTTTTATTTTGCTATCCCGTTATACAATGTTCACATCATCGAGTATCTCAACGTTTCGAAGAAAGCAAAAAGCGTAGGAAGAACCATGGCATATCATATTCCTGTTACAAGGACGGCAGACTCATTTGGTTTTGTTTCTAATTGCCATGCAAACGGAGAGCTCGATGTCACAGGAGAGCGCTTACAACATGTCATGCCTTACTTCATGATTACAGTGGCAATATATGATATGTTGCTTTAGATTCATAAATCTTGCATAAGTCGACGTCAAACAGATTAGCTTAACCATAGTGGCATAAATATTTGGATCGTTCCATTACTATCCTTGCTAGTTTGAAAGTTCGATATGTATCATATTTTTTTGATGGCGACATTTTGAGACCAATTGGAAAGTTTATTGATCTTCGTGGATTTATCATCATAAATTATTTGCAGTTTTTGTAAGACACGATAATATATCGCTGTTTGATTTTTATCTTCGTTCCCGGTGAGTATTCTCCTAATGTACGATTTAATCACACAGGCCATATTGTCAACGCAACTGTCTCAGGATGTATATTCACAAGCCCCAAATCAAAATTCAGACTCGTGGTATTTCCTATACTTACACTGAATTAAATCACACTGGACAGGGGTCTTTATTTAGAATGGAAGAGGGGTCTATGTATAAATATACATATTTCCGTATACCTCACTGGTGAATATTCGCGATCCCTTCTCGACAAGAAGATGGCAGGTCGCTATACAATTAATGGACCCTCGCCTTTATAACGTCAAACGAATGAGGAATTAGGAGCAGGGGAGACTGTACACATTCATAGGTCGCTATCATTAACATAGTTATGGTCAGAGTCCATATCACCCCGCCCTTTTGTGATGTTCTGTGATAACACAATCCGTAGAAATGTGCAAAGATGGAACGGTGAAATTAACTTACTTATTACATGGATTTTGAACCGACAATGGTTGGTATTGTTTGAAAAGTCCATAGCTGTGTATTGCACCAACGTTGTTCCTTCCTGGAATTTATCGTTTGGGTTATGGTTACTTAACAGAATGACGTCATCAGAATTGTCTTCAACAGCTGGTACAAGCCATGTTACATTTGTGTACGCCTTTCCATTTTCTGTATATTGTGTTATATCTTGTGGGCATCTAAGTATGACTGGCGGTATTAAATCTGTAGGGTGAAACAATTTGCTGCGTAGTGAGACATATTTTTCATGGAATAACAGAACAAGAGTACAAAGAAAAGCTAATAGACACGAATGTCCCATGATTGCTAGAAACGTAATGAATAATGCTACAGAAAGTTTATATATATATATATATATATATATATATATATATATATATATATATATATATATATATATATATATATATATATATATATATATATCTTTCCTGGCGGCTTACAATGCATAATATGGTTAGCCATATTTTACAGAAACGTGCACTTTATACATACCATGTTGACAACGTATTCCATTCCAGCCCTGTTTACACTTACAACCGCCATACCGATCGCAGGACGTAGAGGAGCCGGTTAAGCAATCGCAGGACTCGTTGCAGTATCGTCCAAACTGGTTTACGGGACATTCTGGTAAAATGTAAGTATACTATACGTAATGTAAGCGATGCGCAATTTTTGATTGGCACACGTAATTATACACAGAGTCGACAAAACTGTCATTTTGTTTTGTTTATTACGTTGTCAAAAGGCACAACTGACGTTGGAGAGTTGTTTGTTGTCGGTGTGGGTGTCAAGGCCGGCGCCGCTGCATTGTTCCCAGATTGTGACGTTTGTAAAACATGGGCCTGACTCCAAAGTGTGATAAAAGAATCTGATAGACAACAAATATCTACATAAATCTATATCTACACGGATTAATACGTGCATGTAAATGTACGTATAGGTAGAGTATTGGTTAATTAAATACAGCAATTTCGATTTTCCCACCAAGAAATTGGAATTCATCAATAAAATCATAGAAAAACTACACATGAAAACGTACTTGCAATGACCGTAGCTTTAGCTATGTACTTTTTGTTGTACTTATCCATTATATGGCATTCGTAGGCGCCTTCTGTCGATGTCGTCACCCTTTTGATTTGCACGAATGATGTTCTGTGAAATTGAAACCATAAGAGTATGCATGAAGGTATGTTTTAGCCTTATTATGTGTTTTCAAACACTAAAGTTTAAATGAAAATTCACATACCCTTTGAATTGGTTATCAATGTAAATTGCACTTGTCTGATTCGTAATATGAAGATATTTCCCATTATAATACCACTTTATGCTCTTATACCATTCTTCCTGTGTTTTCGGTAAGTCGATGTTTTGGCTGCTACAAGTCAACCCCACAAAGGTACCATACTGAGCTTCACTGCTTTGAGGGACCACCATTATGGAAGCCTTGGCTGCAAACGTTGACAGGAAATGACAGAAGAAATAATAAAAAAAACGGGAAATAATAATTGATGCCAAAAGAGGTTAAAATTCCAACTATAAGTCTTAAACCATGGCATAGTGCAACTATTTTTGTACCAGAGAATACGCTCGAATAAAACAAGAGTAATGTTTTCAGGAGAAGTTCAAATAATCGGGCAATTTATAATCTACTGGTTGGTTTCTAAATCTTTATCCAATTCATAGATATATAGTCCGATTGTGACAAAAAACCAAGTGTGCCAATTTAAAGATGTAAAGCACTTATACACAGTACAAGTATATGTATGTATGTATGTATGTATGTATGTATGTATGTATGTATGTATGTATGATGATGATATGTATGTATGTATGTATGTATGTATGAATGTATGCATGCATGAATGCATTTATATGTACATACATATATACATATATATACATATATACATTTATATATATATATATATTTATATATATATATATATATATATATATATATATATATATATATATATATATATCGACGTTTACAGATGCCCTCGTGGGAAATAACAGTGCTCAATGCAAAAGCAGAGCGTTATAAATATATAAATAAACAGATTACTTCAAGTACAAAGTAATGAAATCTAATCATGCATCTTGCAATCCTCAGATAGAGTGAAAGTAATCCTTTCACGCTATCTGAGGATTGCAAGATGCATGAAACTTAAGTAATAGATTTCATTACTTTGTACCTGAAGTAATCTGTTTATATATATATATATATATATATATATATATATATATATATATATATATATATATATATATATATATATATATATATATATATATATATATATACATACACAAGAAACACCACTAAATATCAAGTCTTATGACTTTGGCTATTAAAAGTCGACAATGTACTTGTTCTTATTAGATTAGTAACAAAATTTTACGTTTTCAGAAATTGAGGTAAGCAACGTACGAATATCACATGCAGGTCCGATCCATCCAGATGTACATTGCAGGCACCATTAAAAACGCTGCATTTAGCTCCATTCTTACAGATGCATGGTTTATGGCATTTAAACCCGTTGTTCCTGTTGGACAACCTACCAAGTGTGAAAATACGCACATCTCAACAAAGATTGCAGTTAAACATTTCCTTTACTTTGTTCAAGACTTATACTTTTACTTAGAATAGTATAATTACTTGAACTCACGTGGCTCATCAATTACGATTAAAGGTAAATCTAATTGTTCCCTTGGGGTGAATGTAATAATTGCAGCAATTTTGAATTTCAATATAGGTAATATGTTTCAGCAGTACCAAGGGTTTGGAAGGTAACCCCTGATTTATAATTTTTTTTTCAAATTGGAATGGTTGAAAGTTTGAATGAAAGTTTAAGTCTTTCAGTTTCGAAGCCCGTACTACTTTACAGTAAATAACTATAATGGTTTTGTCTCGTAATACCATGATCTGATTAAAGCAGTGTTGTTTGAAAAGAATTGTGTAGCTACGTACAGATGGTTCCATTCTTCAACTACAAAAAAGTACAAAGAGCTAATCATAGCAGTTCTTACCTATGAAATCTAGCCAAGCGGTTTGTGAGAGAACGAGTTTGCCTTCGATCTCCACGTCGCAGTGTAATTGCAGCGGTGATAATGTCGTGCTGATGTTTTCAGACGTCACTTGTACAAGTGAATAACGTATATCAGTATTGTTGTAATCAAACCACTTTTTGTTGATAATAGCGTCTGGGGGAAAGTCCTCCTGTACAGGAAAAAAGTAATCACATCAAATCAGCATGTGATTTTTCACATTCCGGTTATTGTCCACCATGCCTAAACTTATTTTCCATATGAGTTTTACGATTTTATAATTAATAATTCTAGATCCTTCGATAAAAACATGGCAGTGTGCAGCGTATTGAAAGCTTTGTAGCCAATTACGCCTTTCAAAAATGGTGAGGGAGCTGAAGAAATTCAGAGGGGATTCGAAAATTCTGGGGGTAGACGAGGGGGACTTGAAAATTTGCTCTGGCTATAAGGGGACTTGAAAATATTTGGGCTCCCAACATTTTGATGTCATCCAATTGTTTTATTGTTTGTTATAATTGGACAAAATGAAGAACTGTTTTGTCGCATTTTTTTACCATAATCTTACAATATATCTAAAAATGTACGAATGCCATTAATTTTTCGTAAAAACATCAAGTTAGCCTTGCAATGGGGCAGGAGCTACAACTGTTGATAATTTTTTAAATATTTCTATGCAATTTATCAAATACAGTTTCTTTGTGTCTCTCTACAGCATGCTGAAAAACACAATATTCAGTTTCTCAACAAAGCTTGTTTGTCTAAATATTGGTTATAATCGAATTAGAGTTCAGACTGAAAGTTATTCGTCAATGATACAAATGCACGGAACACGTAGGCTGTGTTGGCAAGCTGAATACTGGACAGCTCAACATGCTGTAGGGAGTAGAACAAGAATGCAGCTGTATAAACTGAACAAAATATTGTCGAAATACAAAGTTAATACAGCTACTGCCCTGATACTACCTACAGGCAGTGTCACTTTCAATGCATACCGGCAGTGACAGTGATAGCTCTGACTCTGATGTAGCTTAAGAAGAGTTTGGGTCATAGGACACTTTACTGACAGTGAAACATGCATTTACTAGTACACAAGATCAGGTCAGAGAGCAACACCTAGAAGACTAGACGACTTGAAAGTTACCATGGATTTTTGAATTCTGGCATATGAGAATAATGAAATATTAGAGAAAAATGATGGGTCAACATGCTTGATCTTATACAAATCTACGACGAAAAGTCATAGGAAGTTTTTCTAAAATCACTTAAAGGCACTGTTCGCGATCCCCGGGATCGCCTTTGTTGTAGTTTGCAAGAGGATTAAGGAGGTGTGACAGCCTTTTGTTTTCCATTGAAATTGTAACCTGCCGGGTACATTTTCTGATGAGACAATCTGGTGCCAACACAGGCATTTAAAAGATAAAATTTTTGACATCTCATTGTACAATACATGTACATAACATGAAGTAAAACTTTGAACAGTAAAGACTCTAATTGAATTGAAAAAAATGTGTGACTACATGGAATCATTTATTTTTTACCAACATTTGCCATTATTACACCAAAAATGTCTGAGATTAAAACATTCATTTCATGGAATATTTTAACCTTCCAGTATTGTTAAGGTTGTAAAACATTTGTAATCCGTTTCTAAGTTGAACATGTCTTGTACTTTTGAAAAAAAAACGTTCGGTAGGTCACTGTGCTCAGTTTTTCTCAATTTTGCAAAATGTAGTCATGAAATCACACTTTGCATGATTGTCATTTTGTGTGATTTTCAGCTGGTGCCATTGACCTGGCCAGAGTTAGTTAATATCAAGTCGGCTTAGATTGAGAAATCAGTTGAGGATTGAGAAGTCCGCTGAT